>NW_009605351.1:14223-17920 GCF_000690535.1 Cariama cristata | reverse complement strand
CCTGAGGAGACTTAAACAAGTCAAAACCCTCCTGGTCCATCCTGGTAAAGTATGTCTAAATTAGTATTGGATACACTTCTATACCACACCCATCAACTTGGACAAATCTCTTCTAAGGTAATAATATTACTTTTTAAAAAAAATTCAGTTAATCCAACTGATATGGTTAGAGAGAAGATTTCCATACCATTTTGGAAGACAGATGGTGTGTGCAATCAGGCAGAGTTGTTAAAACACTACCTATGAAATAATACTTACAAAAGAAGTGTTTACAATATTATATCAATGGTACAATCTTCTGAATCCATGCCTATATTGTCTTAGGTCAAGTTTTTCAAACTATTTTAAGGAAGATGGCAATGTGCTTTTCATAGGATAATCCGGCTCTTAACTTTTTAAAAAATTTTCCTTGGTGTTTTTTTTTCTGAGAAAAACAAGACCAAAACCCCTTTAATTTGTTGACATTAATATAATTTACTCATATTTTTAAAGAAGGACTTGCCACATTTCCTTCTTTTGCAAGTATTGCATCACTTTAATAACAGTCAGCAATGCTGACCTCACCAGCACTGTTTAAAAGGAGTGACATCAATCAAGGATTTTTAAATAGGGAGATGCTTAGTCTTACCTGTCTGGTAAAAGCCTCAACTTGATAGAAGCTCTGACACAGTCCTTTGCCCCTTTACTTGATGCTATCCAGAAGTAGAACCCAGAGGCAAAAGCTGCCCTATCTGTGTGGAGGAAGCAGGCAAGCAAACCAACCACTGATGGAGCAGGTGTATATGGGCTCAGAGAGCTGGGCTTGGAGTGGTGCACTGTGAGCTACCTTTTATGTGAATTCCCCAAAAGACTGTGAGTTGGCTAGAGTACCAGTCTTATTGACTCTTGCTGTGTAAGTCTGACCTGTCACTGAGATTTTACTGCTTGCTGAAAGGAGAAAACGTGGTGGGAACTTTGCCTGGCATGGGAATCGGGAAGGTCATGTCTGTGCTCGCACCAACGGAACTGTGGAGGTTGAGCAGTGAGATCCAGCAGCGGTGTCCATGGGGCTCATTGCTCCCTTGACTTCAGAGGAGCGGTGACCACTCTTGCTGACTGAAGTGCTGCACGGGAGACCTTGGAGAAGCAAACAAATTGCAGGGTGGAGGCCTATCTGCTGAAATTCTAGCTGATCAAGTCCTCAACCCAGGTGAACAGATGTTAACTGATCTCAGTATTTGCTGCAGCAGTGTGAATTTCTTGTTGACAGCACCGGGCTGGAGATTTGTAACGATGATTAAGAGTACCTACTGAATCACTGTCGTTTTGATTGTCATGCTGTTGGTGGTTGTATATGCAGGGATACACCACGGGTTATTTTTAAGTCTAAAGCCTGAATTATTATCTTGGTCAGAACAACATGAATATTTTCTAATCCCTTAATTTGGTGCCGGAAGGAAACCATGGTTTGTGTTGCCCCCTGTGGCTCTTCTTTTCTCTGTATTAGATGAAGGAAATGAAGCAAAGCTAATTCCAGTGAAGCTCCAAGCTTTTGAATGAAAAGTACTGGAGGTCCAGCAAGCTAAATAGGAATGTATCAGCTGAAAAAAAACCCCATAAAATAAAAGAATAATGTTTAGAAAGGTAGAGACAGGAAATTACTTGTGAGAAATGTGTAACACTGAGTGATTTCTTTTTCAAATGTATGACGCCAATTTAGTGTTTAAAGCTGCTCAATGGCTGGAATACAAACTTCTTGTGAAATATATTAGGTGTTTAGAGTCACTTAGTGGTTAGTAAAAAACCCTCCTAATGAAACAATGTATTAATTGCTCAGGGCCACTCAAAGCAAACACACATAAAATATTTAGATGTCTGGAGATGCTCAACAGCTTGATAACCAACTTTTAATAAAGTCTATTCAGTGTTTAGAGTTGATCAGCAGCTAGGAAAACAACCCGTGCTCAGCAGTAGAAATTCAGGGCTAATAAAATACAGAGCTGCTCAGTGGCTGCAGCAAGGTTTTTAAAGCTACGCTAAAATTAGGGAGACTAAATAAAGCAATAACAGTAGAGGCACTGGTAGTTCCATAGGATTAATGGCTGGCTGGGATGAGTTGATGACCTGTGGCTACGTTTCAAGTCATTAACCCCAGCTGGTCATTAGTCCCCAGGAAATGCCCAGCACTGAGGTCATTATTACTATTGTGAAAAAAGCAGCCAAACAAAACCAACAATCCCTCAGCAGCCTTATATGCGTTGTGGTATATGGATGTATGTAGTGTCTATATATATTTTAAGGAGAGATGTCAGTATTCATATTAACATAGATTTTCTCTAGAACAACCGCAATGCTTTAGAGTCAGTAAGATCATTGGGAAAATTTACTTCCATTTCCACTTGGTACATGAATCAAAATCAAAGTTTTGGTGCTCTGCACCTCCTAGTTGATGCTGTCTGCCATCCTTAAAGGCAAGAAGGAGCACCTCTGCTGTGATAATGTGGCCTCATTCGGGTTAAGAGGAAGCTGCATTTGGGAACGTTCCCAGTGTCCTGTGTCCTTCACATACTGACCTACTTTCCCTTTCCTTTTTATGAATAGCAGAGTAGCAGCATTACACACTGTTGTATTTTGCATTTTTATAGAAACATGTACCCAGAAGGATATTAAAGAACTTCTCAGAGACTCTACAAAGATTGTTGGGCTTGCTGCTGAAATGCAGTTTCCCTTGGGATAATGGCAACACTTTCTGGGACAGCGATATTACACAGTATTGTTTTAACAGGAGGAAGTGAAGATAAAATTTAATTGAAACAACAGGGGAAATTTAGGCAGGTAGGACACAAATACCTGCTGGAGTATGGCCAGGATTAACTTCCCCAAGTCATTCTACAACTCATTCTGACTGCCCAGCTATGACCACATCTACCCTGCCACAGGTTTAGCATTTGCCTTAATTTTCTCAGTTTAATCACTTAGGAAGTAGTAGGTAGCTGACATGCTACACATTCCAGAACTAAAAACCATACTTGCAGCCTAATTCTGATATATATAAAGAAGAATTTCACGTTTCAGGACTTGGATATAGCTTTGCAAATCACCAGGCGACATCATGATTGTTTAAATGCTATGAATTATGCTCTAGGTCATGCCCTGGAAGCATCTATCCCTTTCTATTAACCTAAGTTAAGCACCTAAAGCAGAAATGACAGGATGTGCTGGTTTTGGATGGGATAGAGTTAATTTTCTTCATAGTAGCTGGCATGGGGTTATGTTTTGGATTTGTGCTGGAAACAGTGCTGATCATACAGGGATGTTCTCGTTATTGGTGAGCAGGGCTTACCCAGAGCCAAGGCCTTTTCTGCCTCTAACCCCACCCCATCAGTGAGGAGGCTGGGGTGGCACAAGGAGGTGGGAGGGGACACAACCAGGACTGCTGACCTCAATGACCCAAGGGACATATCCCATACCATACGATGTCATGCTCAGCATATTAAGTGGAGGGAAGAAGAAGGAAGAAAGGCGACATTCAGAGTTATGGCATTTGTCTTCCCAAGTAACCGTTACGCGTATAGAGCCCTGTTTTCCTGTTAAACATTTGCCTACTGATGGGGAGTAGTGAATTAATTCCTTGTTTTGCTTTGCTTGCATGTGTGGCTTTTGCTTTCCCTATGAAACTGTCTTCATCTCAACCCACGAGTTTTCTCACTTTTACTCT
>NW_009605351.1:0-14202 GCF_000690535.1 Cariama cristata | reverse complement strand
CCCCATCCCACTGTGGGGCGAGTGAGTGAGCGTCTGGGTGGGGCTGAGTTGCCAGCTGGGGTTAAATCACAACATAGGTGTAATTCCATAAATAGCTTAGAACACCAGTAAGGCAAAATAGAAAAGGAAAAAGTAGATATCCCTTTCACAGGATGAGGAAATCTGTTCTGGATCGGTTTTGTTGTGATTGGGAGCATCTATTCTGGATCGCCCAAGTTATCCTGCAGACCGAGGAATGGAAGGATTTCCTCCAGCTCTCACAACCAGATATCCAAGAGGCATCCGATCATGCCTATGAGAAATTCCTTCTTGTAACTCCAGCTGATCAGCAGATTAAGACTTTTTTTTGTTTCTCAGGGTGATCAAAGCGGATTCACACCTCCCAGCCTTGTTACCTAGGTTGTTATAATAACCCTTAATTCTTCAGGTTAAAATATGAAAATAAGAAGTCTGAGAAACTGAATACGAATTTATGTGCTGATCTTCTAGGCTCCTAAGTTTGATTGTTGAGTTCTCTTGCTATTGCTACATAAGGGCCTTTGCAGATGAATTTATTTAGCTGTCATTTGTAAACAACAGAGGCCTAAGAGCATCGGCACAGTTCACTAGCTGACCACATCATTGTGGGGATAGGAAGAAGGATTCTCATGTTATGGATGTCAGAAAAAAGCCTCATTCTGTGAGCTTACAAAATCTTGCTCACATCTAAGCAAAACCGTTACTTTCTTTGAAATGCTGTCCTTCAAATCTGTCTCATAAATTCAGTTTGCATTGAAATTTGTGTTTTGTTTTGTTTTGTTTTTCTTCACCTGAGGTCTCATTAAAAGGAAACAAATTAACTAATACATCAAAAAGAGATGATGAATAGCAGGATAACTTAGAGCCAGGTTTTTTACATCCAATCATATGCTGTTAGATTCTTCAGTTTTTAACCTTAGATAAATCTGGTATCCTTTCCCATGTCTGTTGGGTTAGAGTGTAGAATCAAAGCACAGACAGGAGTAGTGTTATATACTCAGAATTTTGTTATGGGCAAAATTAAATCACACCTTATATGAAAATTCTGAATTTATTATTAGGATGATTAAAATCTTATCATAGCAACCAAAGAATTATTATTAGTTCAGATCTATTACAGAAAAAGAAAGAAAAAGAAAATAAAAAATACTATTATACAGGAAAAATCTCAATAGTAGTGACACAGCTAAAATTGCTATACACAGTGTCATGGACAACTGAAGGTGGGGTGGCCTCAAGACCTGAACCACACCACCCACTGATATAGAAGCTAAAATTTATTTACCAAATGAGATGGACATTGCAGGTGGCTAGTGGTTTCTATTTTACCATATACACATTGTGCTGACACACTCGCACCAACCAAGGTTCCTGCCCCTCTGGTCCAGTCTCAACCTGCACCACGGACTTGAGGAAGCAGGACACTCACTCCAGCTGGTCACCGTGTCCAAGTCTTGGCAGGCGGCTTGGTTTCCACACATCGTGGTGCCACCTTGGGCTCAGCTTTCTGCACAGTGCTGGGCATCTGCTGATATGTTCCCTCCAAGGCGCTACTCACTTAAATATTTATTGCTTTTTAGGGTAGATGGTCAGCGAAAGCTGTGATTAGCTTTGATGATCATGTAGCTGCAGGCCAATCTCTTTGATTTTCTCTCTGTTTAAGACTAAATTAGTGGTCACTGCCTCAGCTTGCCAGCACTTTCTAGCCTCTGCACCCAACATGTTACAAGGATGTAGACTTAACAGTTCATCTGTGATAATTACCTGTGCTCCTTTATTTTTCCATTGTCTACCAGAATCATCTGATGAGTTAGATCTGTGCAGATACAGTCTAGACATTTTATCAGGTGCTTTCAGGCAGTCCTTGTCCTGCTACAGCACACGCTTCCCCCTTTCCTGGTGCTGTTTGTTCCCTTCCACCACCCCTCTACTGTTCACCCAGGGTGGAATAACAGGAAAAAAGCCACTAACATCTTGAATCCTTTCCTGGGTTGACCATGATGTTGGTATTAAAGGTAGCTTCTTCCTTCTCTCCTTTATTTATTTATTTATTTATTTAGATTAACTAGGGGCTGGTTTTTTTATGTTTTCTAAGTGCTGTATTATCTTGCTTTTTCTTGGCCTGTATCTGGACATTGCATCTGAATTTATGGTGCATTCTATGTATGTTAAATTCTTATTCTTTGATACTCCTAAACCTCATTTTGATCAGCTCTATATCTGCATTTCTTTGACTGTCTGGTGGTGAGCTATTTACACTCTTAGGGTCTCCAGTGCTAGCCAGTTTCTCATCTATTACCATCCCATGCCTACTCCTCTACATAGCATCCTGCATCTCCACTTCTCAAGACATCTGCTGTTGTACCAGGCTTGTTCTCCTCTACAATACATTGCTATATGAGAGTCATAAATACCTAATTCACCACAGCATAACTACTTGATAGTAGTTGTTTGTACCAGTCATTAGACAAACTACTTTTACAACTAACACATGCTTTGTTAAAACAGAGTTTCTGGTAGTTGAACAAAAGTTCAGACAAACCACTCCTGATAAATCTTGGTCTTCAGGCCTTGCAAACTCAGTGAAAAACCTGTGCCTTGTTACTAGCAAAGGTAGTGTCAGCGTGGTATTACTGGCCTACAGGGCAGGAGAGAGGAAGAGAGGAAGCAGAGAGGAAGCCCAGCTTCCTTTTCTGCTTCTACCTCTCTCTGCTGGTCTGTGGAACATGAGAAGGAAAGCAAGGTGAATCCACCTCTCCCTCCCTTTTTGGCCTACAGAAAACTATGTATAAATAGTGCCTTATGCCAAAACCTTTGCAAATCCCTGAGCTGTTGACCTTCTGTATCTTGCAGCTGCAAAGCTGAATAATTTTGTCCTAAATTGCACACAAGATTGCAATGACACAAAACATTAACGTTAACTGCTGATGAACTATTTCATTACTTTTAATAACAATCTATCTGTGTTTGTCTGCTCAATGCAGTGATAACTTAGTGAAGGAGAATTAATTTCCACATATTATCCACATAAGCAATAATGAGGGAAATCAGTTTCCTCTAGAGTTGCGTAGAGATGTTTAATTAAATTTGGGTATGGGCCAATTGATTTCAGGTTGGTCACTTGCCTTCTGGCTGACAGTGGGACCTTAGGTCTCGAAGACAGGTGCAAAATCATGTAAATCCATGAGTGAAAATACCCATGGCTGAAGCAAGTCTTCAGGACTTTAGAATAGGGATGAAAAAGCAGTATTTTGAAATTAACTGCACAGAAGGCTTCTTTGTAAGGTTGTTTTTATTAATCTTATACTCTGGAAGGGCTTTGAATAGCTGTGAACACACATGTACCTAGCAAACTATGTAGTAGTAATATGGGTCAAATGAGAAAAAAATTGTGTAATGTGGTCTGTCATTGCTGGGATATTCTGGTGTTGCGCGTGATGAGAAAAGCAATACACAGGCAGTCATGTGGTAAAGATAACCTTGGACTCTTGAGTAAAGATGCTTCATGTTGTATATACGTACTTAGACTAAAATGACTAGCAGTTTTGAGCACTTACTGTAAATGAAGTCTCTTTCAGCATATCCACTACGTTCAGGGGGAACAGATTCAGTGGGCACTGATTGGTTAGCTGCACTGAGTAGGGCATACTATAATCATATGTCGTGGGGTTGCTTCTTGTGGAACCAAATCTATCTGAATATCCAGTAATTTAAATACAGGTTTTGCTAGTATCTTAATGAATCAACCTGTATAATTGGCTTCTTCAATAAATAAATATATTACTTAAAAATGACTTTTAAATCAGCGAGTTCTGAAAAATCAGATGAAGTGACTATTAATTAAATATTGAATTGACAGGAAGGTATAACTGGAGAAAAAAAAAAGTTGTGATATTTCCGCATTAAAATGCATGCAAATCAAACTTCAGATGATACAGTACTACTGATCTGCAACAAAATAAATTACTGAAGGATCCAGGACTCATCTCAAAACTTCCCAATATCGCTGGCTCTACCAAATTAGAGGAGTTTTGGACAAAGGTCTTGAGGATGCTTCTATGAACAGAAACAGGAAAGACACACAGCAGTATACCTGCAACTGCATAATAAAGCTGCAGGCTCAATTCTGCTCCAACCTAAAGGAACAAGAATTAGGCAACTGACTTGAGTGGGTGCAGAATCAAGTTGCAAATCATCTATGTGACCTTGACTTTATCATGACTCACTTCCCAGTCGAGGGTAAACCCAGAATCTCCCTGAGAGTATTTTATTCCTCTAAGACAAAGGACAACTTGCAGCCTAAACGCTGAATATTGCCAAGGGGCTGCTGTAGGCTCCAGGAGCTTGGCAAAGGCAGGAGTGGAGGAGTGAACTTGTGGAGGAATGAGCAGATTTGTTAAAGCTGTACTAAGCTGTTACTGTTTATTAAATTCAATTTGTCAAAGCTGTGGTATAAATTGCTCTATCAGTTGCTTGTAAATGGCATCATTCTGTATGGGAAAAGGGTAAAGAAAGGGTAAAGTAATGTATTTAACTTCCAATAAGCATCTAAAATATGTCACCCCAGAGAGCTGGGACTGACACATTCACCAATACAGAAATGCAAGCACTCTGCCTGCTGTGACCTTCTCCCTCTTCTTCCCCCTCTGCACATTTTTGGGGCAAATATGAGTTCTAGCCAGATGTACCTATGAATCCTTGGGAATACATATTGGCAAGAAAGAACCGAAATTGCTGTACCAAGTCATCATATCAAACTACTGGGAGCAACACTGTCAATGGTAAATTGCCATGTCGCAAGACAGCAAGTCGCAGAGGAAGCTCCTAGCAGGGAGAGATGGATCAAAGATACAGTAGCTTACATCCCACCAGAGAGGATTACGAATGAAGCTCCAAAGGAACATGAACAATTTGATAAAATTAGGACAGAGATTTTAGTAGCATGGAAAGAGGCTTTTTCAGTGAAATCCTCCCCTCCAATGCTAAGCACGTCAGGTGAGAGTCTATGTTGTGCCTCTAGGAGATGCAGCACAGACCTCAAAGCCGAGAGTCAAGAGGGAGAATAATGACTTTACATTACCTCTGAATTCTCATAACTCTGGGCTGCTCCTACAGTGCTGGCCTGAATTTCTGCAGCTACATGCTACGGCCGTACACCCAGCACATCCATCCTATTCCAGTCTGGCTCTGTCCCTTCCTTGCCCCAGACTGAGCAAGAACTTGGAAGACAGGTTATACAAATGTGTTATCTGCAAGCAAATTCATCTTGACACAGATATATGCTGTGAAAAATCTTAGTCTAAATGTTTAGAGCTGAGCAAAGCAATAAACAGATGAAGAATCTAAAAATAAAATTCACAGAAGTCTTAAGGATATGTTAGGGTTTTTGTTTGGTGGGTTTTTTTTGTTTTTGTTTTTGTTTTTGTTTTTTTTTTAACAAGACTGGGTTCTGAAGCCCTTATTTAACTATTCCTATATGCAAAAAAACCAACAATATTTCCAAAGTATTGAGGTAGTAGTATACACATTCACTAGATGAGTTATCCCCATGTCAGTCATGGTACATAGCAAAACTTTAGTTCTTTGAATTTTATTTAGGAAGGTTTCAAACCTGTATTGAGTTTTGTCTTGTGACTGTCTCAGATAAATGTAATGCTATTATCTTTGCAAATTAGTAATGAAGTGATATGTCTCTGTGTGCAGGGTTTTTTTTAATGCAAAAAAAAAAAAAAAAAAGGAAACAGTTTTCTGCCCTACAACCTTATTCAAAAATTAACATTTCAAGTGTAGCCATCATCTTTCACATTTTCCAAGTGGCTCGACTCCCATCCCTGTAACATTTTTTCTGATTAGCCTGTTGTCCTGTTTAATCAATAGAGCTACAAAGCCAGCTATCTCTCACTCTATGGTTATCTTTCATTGTACAGTACATAATGCCGCTAGTCCTCCTGATAACAAAGAGCACACAGAGGGAATGTGGCACTGCATGTTTATTATCTTCCACTCAACTAAACATACCTCTCTTTCTCTCTTGGCTCTTATCAATGCAAAAATGCTGAAAAGAAGTTACTCCTAGTATTAACACTGCACACGCCAGTTGGGACTGAGATTTTTTGCCTATCTTAAGGCTGTGATTTACCAGCACTACAAAAGCCTGCCAATTTGATACATCACCTTGTCAACCTTTAAGAAGGCAGTGCAAAGCGGTACCATCAGCAGCCAGCCTTACACAGACGGCGGGAATACTCTGGATACACCGAGAGCATAAGGCAGGGAGATTGACCCAAAAGCTGTTCGTGGTTGACCTCAGACCTGCAAAAAAAGAAACTAATCCAGTTCTATTCTTTTTCATTTCCCACAAAACATGAAAGCTGATAAGCTTTGGTCTCTCTCACGGCAATAAGAAAACAGTTAAATTGAACCTTTGCTTCAGTTAGAGAACAATCTGGCAGTTTCCGTTCTCGCAGGTCTGCCACTCACAAAGGGTGAAAGTGCCTTGCTCAGAAAAAAAAGACCATCTTTATGTCTTCCCTGACAAAAAAACACCCTGATGGATTTGGGTCCGCTCACTCTGATCTTGAGAGTTTTAACCAAGATGTATTTTTCTAGTGTCTCCAATGTACATGGGAGAATCTGATGTTCCACAGTTAAACAGAACGATGACCATGTATTCAGAGAAACTTTGAGAGAGACTTGCAATTTTTCCCTTTACTCTCCATTGGTATGTGCAGGTTGATCCTTTAAAAAGCTTAAACTGATGATTATCATGTTCCACAGTTTTCCTGTTTGCTTTATTTCAAAAGAAAAGACTAGAATGGCCTATAAGAAAAGTAGAATGTGAATGCTCCTTAAGAAGAAAACAAGTAAATGTTTTCTTCTTTCCTGAGGGCATAAGTGTATTGGTTTATGTATGTGCCAGTATATGATCGTGACAAAATCCTTGTTAATGAAGAATAGTTTGAAGAAAAACACACTGTGCATGTGTATATCTACGTAGCATATCCGTCTTTAGAAGTATACATGGAAGATCATATTACCTGTTTTGTAACATGACTTTTATCAGAAGTATGAAAACTTCGCAAATATATAAGAAATGCAGAAATATAATTTTGCTTCAGTATTGTATGTGACGACACTCAAATAACCTCCAAAGCACAGTTATGTTTGTGTTGGAATTGCTTTAAAATTTGTAATTTCTAACACTGTTCTGAACTTTTAGATAAGAGATGATCCTGCAGTTGTGGTTTATGGCTTGCTTGATAGCATGACCTTTGATAATGTGTCTCAGCAATGGAATTCAAAGCTTTGCATAGTATTTATGATGTGTTCATAACCCTATTACTTCTAGCTCTAGGCAAACACTACATATCTTCATTCATATTTTTAAATAAATTTACTTCAAGTGTGTTGATATAAAGCTTGAGTTTGCTTTCTGCAAATACTCACCAAATGAGTAGGACTAGTGTGAAAAACTTGAGATAAGCAAATTTAATGTCTAATAATCAAATATATTTTTGAAGCTAGTGTTGGATTTTGAACTGGATTCGATATTCATTTATGTACTCTGCTGATCAGCTAAAAAAAAAATAAAATCACACAATCCAAAACCAATATAATATTACTTGATACACTTAACCAGCCAACACAAATATCTGAACACTCATAGTGAACTGAGAATTCTGTGAAATAAAATATTTCTCAGGAATAGTTTTGTTGTACAATTACTCTTGCTAAAAATGTCCATTTGATAGTTTTCATTTGATTTTTAATTAATTTACCATTAATTAATTTTGTAATTTAAACCCTACTCTACAGAACTTGCTAATTTAACTCTTCAAAAAGTATATGCTATAATACAGGCAGCTCAAGTGTCAGTGACTTATAATTGAGATTTTCCCAATTGGAGAACTCTGTGTATAGTTGCTTGTAACAGTGCCAAAATTAAGTCATTAAGTTCAAAATATTCTATATTGGATGTCTGTATTTGGGTGATATGAAGAAGTGTGTGTGTCTGTCCAGGTCTGTGAATATGTAAGCAAATACATCTACATTTGTAAATGATTGCGAAATTAAAGTTTCATTATGAAATTAATTTAATTAAGCAAGCAAACTCTGTTAAACTGGAAATTTACTAAAAGATACAAGAATAAAAACAATTGGCAGTCCATTCATCGAAGTCCCTTTTGGAAGTATGCACTTAGCTGGATAGATAGTACAAAGTCTGAATGCTTTCATTAATATATGTCCCACCCATCTTTTTCTCAAACATATAGACATACAAATATTTTTATAACATAAAGTAAAAAAAAAAAAAAAAGGAAAGTAAAATAAGTGGGTATGTATAAATATTTTGGAGACAGAATCTTAGCTCATGAAAATAGCTGCAGTTTCCTAATCTCTAAATGACAGCAAAGTATTTTAGCCAAATGCTGTAAATCTGGACTTCAGTACGGTATGTATTAGTTGTGGTGTATCCCAGAGTTTATTACGGATATCATCCCAAATGAGTACCAATAAAACCTTTATATCACATATGCAGTTAAGCTATGTTACAAATTTAACATGAAAAGTATTTCAGAAATGGTTCAGGAGGTTTTATGATTTTTTTTTAATTGATACTGTTATTGCACTTCCTTCTATATTAAAGCCAAATTAACTCGCTATTATGAGACAACTACATAGGCCTCAGAATGATTACTGATGCAGTTCTGGACCTCTAAATGATCTTAAGCAACTTGTCTATAAATCACTCTTGAGGCCTAGTATATGCCAGCATATCCAAGCCAGAAACATTTGCTAGGTCAGATGGAAAAGTCTTTTTACCAGTTCTTTTCCCCTGAAAGAAACATGCTTCTGCATTCTTGAGAATAAGGAGAACCTCAAACATCTCCTTGCTTCAGAACTGAGTATTGCCCATCTTCCTCTATCACAATGTAATTTGGAGAGGAATTTGCACATTTCATGGTGAACAAAAAAACTTGTTTAGTTTTGGTGGTTTGTTTTTTTTTTTGTTTGGTTTTTTTGGTTTGTTTTGTGGAAAAATGTTAAAAAATAGCAGGCACTTGAGAGTCACTCAGAGGTTAAGAGTGCTAGAATGAATCCTGACAGAGATAGATTAGTAGGCAGAACACAGGTGAGGCAGTCAAAGGTGCATGATAAATATAATTTATCACACGGATCTGCAATTTACCATATGAATATCAACACCACCTTTGTGCAAGTCTCTTGTCTAATGTGGCAAATCTGTTCCCTGTATTTTCATAACAAATGTGACTAGTTAATACCAGGTCTCATGACCAAGTAATTATAGTATTTTCCCCTTAATTAGTAACCGGAAGAAAATAAAGTCAATTTAAGGAGACTGAAATTAGGGGAAGATAAATTTAAATGGAAGAAAGACTTGATCTGGAGTCTTTGCTTTCCATGTAAGCACTCTAAACATAAAGAGGGGACCCAGAAATGAACTTATGATGTATTGCGGTGTGTGGTGCTGCATATGGGTAAGTTAAGAGGCCACTTAAAGGTATGAATCCAGATAATGCTGATAAAACTTGTGAGTGTGTGCATCTCTGTACGTGTGTGCGCACATGGAAGTCAGAGGATGCTTTCTGCTGTGTCCTTTGGTGAAAATCTAGGATGCCAATTTGCATGTACTGCTGCTGTGGTTGACCTGGTAGACTTTAGGTGCCTGAAAAATCCCAGACTCTCTGTGATACTTTTTTGGGAAGTTAGTGCCAGTCTTGGCATCACCACCTCTAGCTGTTTTCAAAAACTGTGTTGAAAGAAATATAATAAAAATATATATCCTTTGGTACATATTACCTAAAGGTAAGATAAAATATGTATAAAACATCACTGTTAGCTGTGTGCTAAATGTTAGATGGACGAAGGTACCTTGTTGCAGTCTGGAATTAAATATCTAAAAGTAGCAAATATTAACTCTTCATTTATAACCTCAGCTTGCTGGCCATGACATGTTGTGGCATGTGGAGCTCAACAGGTACATGGACTAGTTGAGTCTTGCTGAAAGTGCCTTACTTAGGATCACAGAATCATGGCATGGTTTGATTTGGAAGAGACCTTTAAAAGTCATCTAGTCCAAAATCCCAGCTTGCCCAATGCACTCCCTAATAACAGCCTACTGTCTGTTCGAGGAACCAGGCACTTGAAAACTAGGCACTGAAATTCTGTCCTGGACTAGTCCTGAAAAGAAATGAGGGAGAAAATATCACCAGTGGGGAGTGAGTGGGGGGCAGGTGGACCTCAGCTGTCCTACTCCTTGGATTATCCCTGAATCAGTAGATCCAAAGCATATCTCTGGCATCTTCACCTCCCAATCATCCCTGCTTTCTACAATGTGGCGGTACAATGTTGGTGGTAGCTTAGAGACAGTGTCTTAATTTAAGTTTCCTCTACTATCTGAGGGGATATCGAAAAGCCAAATCTTCCATGTCTGAAAGGATACCGTGGAAGAACAAGATTAAATTGAAGAAAATGCAAGGAGGCAAGAGACTCTTACAAAGGGAAACGGAGGGAAAAGAAAAGGCTGTGATGACAAAACACAAATAGGAAGAAGAGTGCCCAGGTAGGGAATTATTAAAAAAAAAGAAACAAACCAAAACCAAAACAGAAGAAAAAGGCACATTAGAATAATAACATCAACATAGTTTGGCTTTGGGGTTAACATTTGTAAAATTCACTCTTCGAGGAAAATATGTTCTCAAAGGTAGCAGATAATTATTTTGCAACCTCCAGAACTATTTATATTTTCCCTACTGGCAATAAATACTTGTGGTTCAAGACAATACACCTAGTACTTTTGTTTATATTTATATGCAAATAATGTTATTTATAATAGTACTTAACACTAATATTGCCATCTCCATTCAAGCTTATTGTCTAATTTTCCTCCAGCTCCACTTTTTACATTAAAAGTATGTTAATACACTTCACCCTGAACTGTGGCATATTAATAATGTCATGCTCCCACAGCAATACCTATCCATGGATTTCAAAAGACGCTGCAAACTGTGAAGCAGATGTATTTCTCAATCTCTTATAAATCATAAGCCATGGAATAAAAAAAAAATAAAATAAAATTAAATCCCTTTCAGGGATTTACCTGTATCAAGAAACAAATTAGTAAAAGAATAAGCTAGGTTTGTACTCAGAGTTATCTCTTCTTGGCTGCTGTTGGTATTGTTCAACACAAACCTTGTGGAGGAAATATTTTCTTTGTCGGAGCCATGCTTGCAGAATGGAAGAAACAATCCAAACACTTAGGCATACCTCAATCACACTTTTCCCAGCATGCTTTTGCTATTTTGGAGCTAGGTAGAGGAATAAAAGTCTATGAAATGAATGGAAAAGACCCCACAGGGTGGATTGATTTCTTTACCTGTGAATGGTCAGCAGTCATAAATGCACTTTAGCCTACACAGACAACCACTTCTACCAAAGGACATCCTTGAAAACACAAAATAACTGGTGCCAGAGGTGGTAGCAAACTGGGCTTCAGTAGACATTGAAGTGCTTTATAGAAAGCTGAACACTTCAAAGGAGGAAAACTATTTTCCAAAATATCTTTTTGCCAGGTACCTGCGTCACGGCAGTGGGAATGTTATACATAAATTCAAATCCCCTCAGTCTGAGAAGGGGCACAGAACTGAAATCAGCCACCCCTCCTCAAGGTCTTCCTACTGGGCTTTTGGGTAAAAAGAAGTGACCATCTCTGACTGAGATTTGTATGAAATACTTTGTTTGGTGACCAATTCTGAGAGACAATCCATGGCGGACAGGCCGAAGAAAAGAGGTACAGCTGTTTTCCAACAGAAGCATTTCCAATATTTTTAGAAAAAGGCTCTTATCTGCAGACACTCTCATATGAGAAACATGTGTGTGTGGGGGGGGTGCTGGGGCAGAGGTCTTGTCCAAATGAACATTTTCCTCATGGAGCTTGATCTGTAGAAAGCTACAGTTTCCAGAGGTGCTGTGAGACCACCTCCCAGCTCACTGTAAGAGCTCTCACAGGAAGGTATCTTTTTTTCTGCATTTTACAGGGACTTAGTCATAAATCCCCAGATAACCACCAGTATCAAAACCAGGCACATTGTCAATATACAACACACAAAACCAGAACTACCTCAGGGACTTGGAGTACATTAAGGTAAAAAATGGAGTCAGTAATAGATTTTAGGTACGTCCAGATTTAGGTGGCAGCCCAGTGAGAGTTTTAAGGATGACAGTTCGGAGCATAAAGGTCTAAACACCTTCTTTTTCCTACAAAACTGACTCCCAGCTGGTTGTCTCCCCTGCCCTGAATTGTACAGAATTGCTGAGCCTCATGGCTGAGGCTTCTGATGGCAAAGTACCAATGGCAGTTGTAATGCACCAATTCTTTTGTGCACCTAGTACCAGGTGCCTAACCTTAAGCAGTAATTTTTAACAATTTTGGCTCAAGATCTGAAGGATACACTGGCCCTTTCTGACACACAGGTGCTTTAAGTCTAAATTCCCAGAATATTGCCATCAAAGCTTCATTTTATACTGTTTCTCCTTGCTGTTTAACCACTTATCCTGGGCCACTTGATGTTTAATTTTATTGGTGATAAGGATTGATGACGAAGATGAAGAGGGGGATTTTCCTCTGGGCTGGTTAGTAAGATGTTCACCTGTTAGTAAGGCTAACAATTAAAAAGATTTGAAAGAAAATTCTACTTGAAGGGTTTTAGGATCAGACTTTAAGAGACTTTTATGTATTTTCAATTTATATATGTGAAGCTGTACAGCTAGGCTTGTGCATGCCTTACTTTGACATGTTATTGCTTTCCTGGTATTTTTCATTAAGCTTGATGCCAAAAGCTCCTGAGTTGCAGATTACTGGAGGCTGGAAGAGTAACCTAGGCAAGCATTTCTATGTGCTTGCCCTCATCTTACACTTTTTACGAATCACTTAGGGGATTGGGTACTCTTGGAGACAGAATGCTAAATTAGCCTGACCTTGTCTCTGACCAGGTACAGCTGTTCTCATGTTCCTTAAAAATGCTGACATTTAGCATTTGAAAGTCATTTTTATAAGGCAGTATTACACTATTTCCTTGTATAAAACATTAGATCAATATTAAAATCATCCCATGCATGATGTAATGGAAATGTCTATTATGTTGGAGAATGTTACATAGAAAAGCCTGCAGTCTGTGGTACTGGAAAATCAGGGGAAACTACCTATATTTTCACATGGACAGTCATAAGCCCACACCTTTTAAAAGACTAGTGCCTTGGGAATAAATCTTCAGATAATTTGATATGGGATAATAGAAAACCAGAAGCAGAGTCCTTGTGAGGAAAAGGAGGACAGCAGGCTTAGGGGACTGGAGGCAAGGAGCCAGGGTGAGAACAGCCCTCTTGCACTTCCCACGTGGTACTGGCTTGTTTTTTATCTACATGAAGACCACCAGTTGGATAAAAATATGATGAAAAACTAACATTTTAAGGTTCTCACTGATTTATAACTAAAAATTTCAAACGATTTTAGAACTTTTTTTGTAGGTGGCAGTGGCGTTGAAAGTCAGAAGTACCCACTGACAACATTTGGTGAACTGCGTCTTTATGAAGTAGCTTTGCTTCTTTCAATGTGGAGTGCCATACATTAAGAGAATGTGTATTTTAGGAATTGATGGAAATACCTATTTTTGACTTCCCCTATTCAAACAAAATTTCAGTATGTAGTGCACCATGAAAAAGGTCACCTAATTATAGTAGTTTTTCATTAACTCACCTGATTCCTGCCTGTACATGCACAAGCCATTCATCAGGTGGTATGGCCTATTAATATACTTCAGCTTTAACATCTGTATGCACAGGTTCAGTAATAATGTTCTATATCTACCTTTATATTTATTGCAAATGTATTTTATTAGGAGATTCAAACCAACACGCAGAATAAAGCCACCCACAGACAGTTCCTTAGGTCTTCCAGACATTTATGCAGGTGTTGAACTTTATATATCTGAAATAGCTGTTGACATTTTTTCCACCTATTCTTTTAATGAGAGATGGCCTTTAAAAAAAAAAATAAAATGAGCACAGAAAGTCTGCAATGTTTTTTGAAACATAAATAAATACAACATCTGAAAAAGAACATTATTGTATTTAATTGTATTGGGTTTGTGTGACAAGGTTTTG
>NW_009605350.1:62845-68470 GCF_000690535.1 Cariama cristata | reverse complement strand
TGTCGTCTGCTGTGTCGGCTCCAGATGCCCGCCGGTTCTCACGGACAGGGGGGATTGCACACCGGGACGACCATCGCCCCATCTTTTATTTGAACGTTGCGGGAGCGTGGGGGGCCGTGGCCAGAGCCGCTGAGCCACGGCCTCGCTTGGCGTGGCGTTGCGCAACACCACCGGTACCCGGTGTCAGGGCCTCCATTTTACAGGGGCGGGAGGAGAGAGGGAGGCAGATGGTTTATATCCCGCAACTAACCAGTTGCATAACTAAAATGGGGTAAATTTACTAATACCTCGTGGATTTACTTGGTTGTAGTTGGGCACCTCAAATAACTGTCTCTAATCTGGCTAATACGGATTTTTTCCTTACCCGCTATAGCAAACATCCTTCCTCGCTTTTAACCCATTTGCGCTCTTTACCGGGAAACCCCTTCTTCGGATACGAGGGTTGTTGTCCCACCTCTTCATCTGGATTTTTGCTCAAAGTGCTTTGGGAATATCTTTTTTATTTTTTTTTTTGGTTGTTTCTTGTAACTTAGTAGTTGTAGAGCCTCTGTAGGCATGACCACCTTTGGTTTGCTTCTTGTCCAGCATGAGGAAGACTGAGTGCTCTACAAAAATGTAAATTTTAAGTAGTAGCAGTGATTATGAATGTTGTGAGCTTCATCTTTTATTAATTTCTTTGATGCTCCTGAATTCATTAGTTCCATCTTTCCTGTGGTCTGGAAAACGCTGGCCTTCATTCTTTTCTCATTGACCTCGAAGTAAACGATTAACTCCGCTAAAGTAGTAAAATGCCAACTGGTTAACACGGGTGTAAGTGAGAAGAGAATTAGCGTCTGTCTGGACTTCATAGCTCAAATGGTGAAGTTTCAGTTCTTTAGTGGGTGAAAGTATTGTCACCAAAGCGCACTCGGGCTCAGTTCTCTTTTCGGGCTTCCTGTGCGAACGAACGATGACATTTTTTCCAATGTAAAGCACGGGTTTCAGTGTACTCATTCCTATGAGGCTACAGCTTTACAGAGCCATGCAGGTCAGCGCTCCTTGACTTGAAAAGGAATTTGGCCTTTACGCTTGTTATTTAATGCAACTTTTACCCTATTTTGAGTCGGTAACTAATTTTTGTGGGCCACTGAAGTGTCTTCTTGCTGAGAGATGGGTCCGCTTTTGTAATGGTTTGCTTTTGTAAATATAACGCTGTGCACGAGCCGCTGGAGAAATGACTTTTGTGCCCGATGTTTAAATGCGCCCATCCGACGTTGTCATCCAGAGTCTCACTCGGCTCGTCGGCAGCTGGTTTTGTTGCTTTGTACCTGTGTAGAGCACAGGCAGCACCAGTGCCCGTGTTGCTCTCGTAGTAAGCGCACCCAGCAGCTCCCCGCGCTGACCTAGTTCTGTGGTATATTTTCAAGGAGGCACGATATAAACCATTCATTCCTTAAACTTAAACTCCGCCTGTCGGAAACTTAAATGGGAATCGTTTTAAAGCGTGATTCAAGACAAACGTTTCACCAGATGCTGGAGGAGAGAACCCACGTTGCTTTAGGTTTTTGTTACTTTTATATTTAAAAAGCCAAATGTAAATGGCAGCTAGCAGGTTAGCTGCATGGCGAAGCGCTGCTTTTATTGGGGAGCAATCTCTTCCGTCCACCCAAAGCGGTACAGTAGAAGCGAACCTCGTGAGCGGCGACAAACAGCTCTGCAGACCTTGCCCGGTCTTGGAGCTTCCCTGTCAAGCTTTGGTTGGGGCTTCTCATGCCCAGGTAGCAGCAGAAAAACCTCGACGGTAGGTGAGGGTTTGAAATGAGACTGGCCTCTCTGTTCCCTGGAACAAGTCTTGGAAAACTTGGGTGAGTTCCCTCTTCTCTGGTTTCCTTAGGCAGGATGAAATTGGGCTCAACGACGGAGCAGCTCTTAACCGTCTGTGTGGCAGAGGGTTTGTGGGTTTTGTAGTTTCTGCTGCATTTTGTGCGTCTTGAACTGAAATGGGAGGGCTGGCCCTTGGAGGTGCCATCTTGGCAGCTGTAATGGGCTCTGAACTTGATTGGGGAGGGTATTCTTTAAATTAAAAAAAGAAAGTACTTTAAAAAGTTCAAAATCGGAAGAATGTGCATAGAGAACTGTTCTTTACATTTCTGTGTATTCTGATGGACAGATATCTGAAACCGATAGCTTTAAAGCAGAGTAATGCCCATGTCTTGAAATGATGCAGCTGGTGCAGGAGCTGGGCACTTTATTTCTCGTGCCCTCTAAGTTTGGTTATATCCAGTTGTGGAATTTTACGTCTGTTAATTCAGGCAGGGGCGATAGGTGGGAAAGGCAGGAGGTGGAATTTCTCCCCATAATTCCCATGTGAGCCGAGGATACCGGGGGAGGATGGCAGTAGGGATTTTGGCAGCTATTCTGGGTTTGTTGTTGATACTGACCGAAAAGGAAGTCAGAGCATTCAAATATTAGTGAATGCTGAGAGACTGTTTAGGCAACACACCTTTTGAAAACAGAACATTCTTGATTTGGTTGTTAAACAGCAAATATTTACTTCCCTCTGCAGAAGTGTTGCATAACGTTTTATTACTTAAACAAACCTGAGCTTATTGTGAGTGTGATGGATTGGATTTTGTGCCGTGCTTTCTGTCCTGCTGTCCTTCTTGGCAAAATTGGACCATCACGGTGAGGAGGCAGGGTTTTGACACTCGGCTCAGTCCACTCATTGCCCCAGAATTTTTTGCTGAATTTCAGCAGTTGGGATTTTACCAAAATTTCTGTTGTCAGAGATAGACATGAGCTGCCTTCTAGTGAAGCTTCTAGACCCACTCAGAGGGCTGTAAGCCAGGACAGTTTCAGAGAGTGAACTCAATTTGCTTTTTCCAAACAGCAGGGACTACATGTGTGTGTGAGGTCAATTTTTTGGAGTACTTTAGGTATTATAACCATTTTACATGCAAGATTCCTGATGTAAGGAATGGGGCTTATTTAAAGCTCCGTTTTTTAAATCCAATTCCACATCCCTTAAGGACTTTCCCAAACACTTTGCCTCAAAGGTTTTTTGGTTTATTTTTGTGGGTTTTTAAAGGTACTTCTGTAGGAAGGTTTCCTACGGATGTTGTAACTCAGATTTCATTTCCTGTATCGGGATACAGTGAAAGGATTATGTACAAGTAAGGTTAAAACAAACGTTTTAAAAATTTAATCTTTCAAGACTTGGTGCTAACTTTACATTGCTAATATTTTTAAATGATTCTTCTCAAACATGCCGTCTTTTAAAGACCTGCTTACAAAGGTATGTGGTGTCGGAGGAAGGGGAGGTAGCTGTCCTACCTCTCTGCCCAGGCAGCCTTCAGAAAGAGGGAGCTGGAATGTGACTTTCCCTTTTTTAGTGTCCCTTCTGTCTCTGCTTCAATAAACCTAATAGATCTGCAGGCCGTGGGGGGGAGGAACAAACGAAAAACACACCCAAACCTTTTGATGGAGTGAACTGAGGCTGGTAGAGTGCATTGTGGAATACAGTGCTGGTTAATTAAAATGCAGTGCTTCCAGCAGCTTCTTGCATCTACAGGGTTTCCTGGCTTCCTCTTCCACACCTTGCTGAGCTTTTTCTTTTTAGTTTTTTCCCCTCACTTCGTGTCCCATTTTCACCTTCCACAGCTTCCTGCAGCCCTTCAGTTCTGTGTCGCGTTTACCCTGTTTTAAACCTTGTGCGTTTTGAAAGGCAAGCGTGCCTACGGGTGCTGGGGTCTGTCTTAACCCCAGTTTTTTGGGGTGCAGCACCTGCCCTCTTCCTGGGGCAGTGCCGAAGGTGCGGTTTCGTACCGAGGAGCAGTTACAGCACTGGGTGAGCAAGAGCAAACTCCCATAATCACTGGGAACAGAGAGCTCAGTGTCCTTTGGCTCTTGTTGCATCTTCAGTTCAAGGGTTTTTGGTTTTTTTCCTGCCAACTCTCCAGGTAGGCGTCCAAACTCAAACTGTTCATAGTGTTAAAAAAAAAAAGGAGGTAAAAATATCCATGGCTGGTGACTGCCAGTGTATAGGCTCAGAGTAAGTAATATTGCTAGCCTTAGCCAATACTTTGGGACTTCTGGAAAATTTATTGTAGTGTTGAGAACGTTTGTAGTGTTGAAAACTGTATAAAAGGGTGGTTTATTTTTGCTAGGCTTGACTAATAATATCTATCTCTCCTTAGTGTCATTGCAGTTGAATTTGATGATGTAATTTTAGTGAAAACCAAGGGATGACGGAATTGATGACAGGTCTAAAACAAATGAATTGTTGGCGACAGTGAGCAATGGTCTAATAATTCTGTTGCGCTTGTCATATTGAAAAGCGACACGGTGAAAGCCATGCATGAACACACTTGGGAGATGCAGGAAGAAGTTGAGGCAGCTGCACTGTTTCAGTGCTCCTAAAGATTGCTTTTAAAATAGTTATTTTGTGCACCTTCTGAATTTAACCAAATTCTCCTACCTTGTATGGTTACCAGGGTGCTTTAAACTGCCTGCTAAGGTGGGAGAGGAAAAGGGGAGCCTGTGAAATAGAGCAGCCAGTTGTGTTGATTGTGAGAAGTAGACTCTTAAGTGATAAATGTACAGCAGAAGAAATAAATAGCTAATTGTGTAAACCAGACCTTCTCAACCAGTGCGTAGGCTTTCATTAAGAGGAATTGTGCTATCCGTTCTTCCCCCAAACACACCATTTGCAGTTTTACATAACTGTGTTGTTTAAATTGAATTCAGTTATAAAATGTCAAGAAACTTTCTGCTGTGTGAAAAGGATAAAATAGCTTACAAGTAGCACATTATTGGTGGGGAGAACCGCGGCGATTAATACGCAGCAGCAGAGTTTTAGCTATATTTGTCTTTCTTACAGTTTGAGAATGGTTTGTAGAGCTTGTCATAGCAACAAAGTATTTATCACAAATATTCCAAGAAACTAGGCTAGATTCAATAGCTTACTAGAGGAAAATTATTTCGTTGGTCATCCACTATTACCATTCCTATGATTTCTTCCGCATCCTTTTTGTTTTTCCTCGTTCTTCCTGTTTTCCCTGCAGGCAGCAGTCACAGCTGCACGCGTACCAGTTTGTGCGTCGTCCTCTCTTGCTCCTGTTTCATGTTTTTTACCTTTGCCTGAACTGTTTGCTCTTTCCTTGCATCCTCCGCTCAGCCCCGAGGCTGCTTCTGGGGCTGCCCACATCCTTCATGGTGAGGGATCAGGACTGCCTTCGCTCGACCGACATCTGAGCCGAGTGCTGGCATCCACTGGAACCCTGCTGGGAAAGCAGTGCTGGAGAGCTGGACCTGGTTATCTTATCTTAGCCACCCTCTATTGATATTTAGAAATCTACTTTTGTTGCCAAGAGATTTACAACTGTAATCATCCAAATATTTCTAGAAAACAGACCAAAAGCTGTTGAGTTTGCTATATTGCTACTTGTTTACTGATGGAAAATGCCAGGAACGAAGTTTAACTATGTGAAATGGCATGCCAGCCCTTCAGATATTTGGATCGGGAATATTTCCTTTGCATTTAATTCTACCAGATTGAGTGGATCGGTTTTGTCTGTGTCCAGAGGTCAGCAAGTGAAAGGACTTCAAGGGGACATGTCTTCCTATATCATCTTTAGAAAAGTGAGT
>NW_009605350.1:30701-62814 GCF_000690535.1 Cariama cristata | reverse complement strand
GAAGAGTAGCTTGTTGCAGAGGGGAGGAAGTTTCGGAAAAGCTGGTAGGGTGGAGAACCACAACTCCAAAGGAAGGACAGTGGAGTTGGAGCTTCTGCTTTGGGTATTGAAGTAATCACTACCGAACTCTCTTAAAGAAGGCACACGTGCGTTATTTTCCTTGTGAGGGGGGCTAGTTGGTGGGTTAATACTGCGTTACGTCAAAGACTGGATGAGTTCAGGTAGCCTTGGCTTACTGTGGTTGTATGGGTGCCGCTGTATTTACTTGGTTCTGCTCCTTAAGCAGCAGTGCAGTGGGTGGCCTCCTGGTTACCTTGATGCCCTCCTGTTCCATTTCAGTAGTTAATTACATTGTGATTTTTAGCTGTTTGTTTTATACGAAAGAGCCAATTTGTAACGTTTAAGCACCTTTTACCTCTCTTGTGAGGTAGTTAAGAAGATGGCCAACCCTAAGTTACTACTTCATAATAATGGGTTTATAAAACTTGTGTTTGTGATTTTATAGGCTTATTCTTTATATTTATTTCTGGTATAGAGGTGTCTGCAAATCAGCAGTTGATCAAGACCCATTCAGCCGTTTCTGTATTCTGCAATTATATGTTATATTGATAAACTGTGGTGGTTAAATGGTCTACAGATCTAAATTCACCTCGTGGATCACAGAAGATTTAAGAACCAGTTAAAGGAGAAAAAAAAAAAGAAAAGAGGGGAGGGGGAATTGTTTGGAGAGCGGGGGTAGAGCACAGAGTCGCTGTGTGATTTGCTGTTGTGCGCTTTAAAGTTTTATGGCCCATGTTGCATCCCTTGGGAGGATAAAGTGCAAGGAGCATGAAGAAACTCATAAAATTATGGAGGGTTTATGTGGTATAATTAATATGGAACTTTCCATGAACTTTATAATAGTTGTACTTTCTTAATTTTACACAAGTTCCTGGTTTGCTAATAAGTAATCTTGAAGATTGCTAATGGAACTTAAAGTTTGGATTTTCATACTGAATTATAACAAGATACATTGTAGGCTGCTATATTTTAGTATATAGCTTCCTTATTGTAGTTTTCAGAATTGGCAGTGCCTGCCTTGGGAAGCGTTTTTGAGCTGTGGCCAGCTTTGCACTAAAAAAAAAAAACCCCATGTCGATACAGCTTTACTGGCAAATCCTCCTTGTGCAAGTGGAGCTTTGCTTGCAAAAGCACTTTTTATTGACACCGGATGGGTTTGCAGATCACAATGTCATAAGTTGCACCCACAGCAAAAATAATACGAGGAGGAAAGTTCAAGTACAAATCTGGCCTGGATTTGCTCAGTAAAAATCAAATAAGCGTTGTGAAATTGCGGCTCCTTTTTTTAACTACAGAGGAAATTTTAGTTCTAAATAAATGTAACATATTCCCTCTGGAGCACGCTGGCCGCTCTGTAAGTTGGGCGTGGATGCTGAGCAATGTTGATTCTTATTCCTCTGGCTTTATCAGGAGGCTCTATGGTAGAGCAGTGGGTATGTCAGGTTGACTAGAAATGACAGATTTGATTCACATCGAAGGACAACAACTTGTTTTTTTCTCTCCACCTCCCTAAAGATTCACGTGTGTTAGTTGGAAGGATTGTGATATTGCTTGTGAGGAACATGAGTAACAAAGCGATAGTTCATTTGGAGGAATGTGAACTCTTGGTAGCCGGTCTGTAGGTGGGGATGACAGATCCTGCATGATGCTTGGGGGTCTGCTGATGTCAAAGGCTTGACGAAGAAAGCTGAATCATGGAGCAGAGGTCCAGGGGTGACTGAGGTCTGCCAGCACTACTAGTGCAGCCAGGAGAGCGATCCTCCTTTCCTGTGCCTGGCTTCCCCCTTTTATCTGCATAGACTTTCCTCTGTTTGGGAATAACGTCATGAATGATTCCAGCAGGCAGAGAAGCAAATTCTAAAGCAAGCTTGTGTTCATTGTTTGGGTTGAGGCGCTTTCTTGTTCTTAATCCTCATAGCTGGTTGGCCAACTTGGTCCTTTTCCAAGGTCAAACCCGGTTTAGAGGTCATTAAATTTAGGATTCACTTCTCATAACATGATTATTGTGTGCCATTGTGACCGTGCGGCTAGAGGATTCTTGAATGAAAAGCCTGTCAGATCGAGGCAGGTGGCAGTTGTCATTTTCTGTGTTGGGGATTTTTTGGAATGAAGAAATGTCATTGCTAAATGCAGAAAAGGGAAGCACACGTGAGATGTAGTCACCTTACAGGGTGATGAAAATGACCTTGTGTTGCTATAATAACACAAAGGTGTAAGATGCTAACAACAGGAGTTGGAAGGCTTAGAGTCAGCAAGTTCAGCTAACTTCTACCAAAACATTTTAAAGGGATCTATTATCCATAGGCACTTTTCTGGATTAATAATACTGATAATTGATGACAGTGGAAGAAAGTTAATAAAACGAGCTGAATAATTAGAGGTCTGCCAGCCCTGCAAAATAATGGAATGAACGATAGAGGACTTGACTGATACGGAGGTAAGGGAAAGTAATACAATTAATGTCAATTAAAATGTGCCCATGGAAAATAAGCTGATGAGATGTAACTGGGGATGTAGTTTGGCTGATAAAAGCAATAATGTGTGCTGTAAAATACTTTGCCGCCTTAATGAATTGAATGTAGTGCAATGCAATATTTTGAATGAGAAATGAAAACGGTATGAATTTAATGTAGGGAGTGTTAAGTAGGTACCAGCTAAATTGGGTGGCGGATCTGAAAATACAGGTGGGAATGGCTGGGGGCTGCTGTTGGCAGAGCCCTACCCAGCTCCATTCTTTGTCCCAAGCAAGTCGGGGTCTTTGTGGATAACCCCAAGTGTCACAACACACGTGTTTGTGAAGCTTTGAGCAGTCAGAGATGGTGGGAAATAACAAAGGTGACAGTCACACGTGCAGAATATTGACTGGGAAAAAGATGTGGCCAAAAAGCCTTGTAGAGCAGTGGTCTGAGATACTCAATGTCAAGCTAGAAATCCTGGAACGCTATACAAAAAAAAATAATGGAGAGAACCTTCTTCCTGTTCAGCAAGGATCAGTACTTCCCGACTGCTCGTTCGCCCAGGAAGAAGTAGAAAACCGGCAACCCTGTTGATTTAGTCTAACGCGGTCGTACAGTAAAGTTCCCAATAACTCAGCGAGCGCAAAGGACTCATAAATTATAGAGCAGCTCACGTTTATCATACACATCGCTGCTTATCTTGTAAACTCATCTGCTGTGCTTGCACGAGTAGTTGATTTAACAGCATGTATATTGTTGAACTTGACACATCCGAGAGTATAATCAAGCTTTAAAAATACTAGGGATGTCTAGCTGCCGGTTCGTGCTCTTCGCCTGCTTTCCAGAATGATTGCGGGATGGGTTCTCTCTGGTTTGCTGCAGGTCACGGGAAATTTCTGTATTGTACGTAATTGCAGAAGAGTTTTATCATGATGTTGGCATCTGTTTAATGACATAAAATGATTCGATGTGTAAAAGGAAAAAGTTAATATCCTTTTTCTGTACACTTCCAAATGGGAAAGGACTATAAATTAATTTTGTAGGGTAAAATGCCAGGGAATAAGTGTACTTTTCGTATACCCCTGCCCAGTATCTGTCACGCAGAGAGCGAGAATAGTGGAAGAAGGGAGAGATGGCGTATTTTAAAAGCACTGTTGTAACTCCTGTGCTGTAGCTGGGATGTCTTATCCTGCTGCTCCAGTTCCCTTGTCTGCAGGGACTGATTTGGTCTATAAACATGCACAGTTTGTGGATGCTCTGATTATTTAGGTGGTGTTAAAGGGGTGATAGAGACATAATCAAGTTAATGCTTCTGGGACCTGTGCGGGCTGTTGTTGGACTTCAGGGTTTTTTGGGTTGCTTTTTTGTTTTTTAAGGGGAATTGATGTGCCTTCTACATTTTTAGCAACAAAAAAGAATAATTTTTGTATTCTTCAGTATTTCTGCTTTTGAGACCCCTGGGTATGGTGTGGTAGGAGGATTTCCATCTCTCTGCCTCACTCTCATGTTGGACTACATTCACTTTCTGAGCTGTCCGTGTAAAGAAAGGTAACCTGTTTTTAATCAGGTACAGGACATTTTAGTTTTAAATGAACTAATAGACCTTGAGTTGCATTTCTGCTGCAGCTTGACAAAATTATGGCAGGTGCTGGGGCTCTGTGCTTATTTACTTGCAAATCCTGTCAAGTGTGAACTTCATTTACGACTTTCCTGGCAGGTCACACTGCTGTGGTCACAGCTTCTATAACGTTTCGTCGCTTTTGCTTGTAAAATTTGTCACTGAGGGAAATAATAAGCTCAAATAGGCACAGGTAAGCACACACACAGGCTCCTCGTGCACAAATCCATCAAAGGTCTTTTCAAACTTTGCAGCCACAAGGAATTAAACTGTATTTATATTTCTGAAATAAAGGTGCAATTTCAACAGAAAGCCGTATCCTTCTTTGCAGTGACAAATTGCCTGTTCTTTGACAAGCTAACTGGTGGGTTTCCAAGTCTTGTCGTAGCTGGGGTCTCTTAGTGGAAACTACCTGTTCTCCTGTGTATACATCATGTGTCTCCTCTTCTTTCTAGATGATCATGGGAACAGCAATGGCAGTCATGTAAAAATCTTTTTACCGAAGAAGCTGCTTGAATGTCTACCAAAATGTTCAAGTTTACCGAAAGAGAGGCACCGCTGGAACACTAATGAGGTAGTTAAATCTCTTATTTATTCTTAGATGTACCAGCTTACTTGATGCTTATGGATTATTTTTTGAGAGCATGCCATATAAGTTACAGAATATGAATTCCCTGGCTCTGGAACCTGTTATTTAAATAATAAAGTCCTATTACATGTTGAAAGTGAGCTTTAAACTAGACTCAAAGGCAAATGTGGAAACTGACTACTAGTATAGTAGTAGTCTGTTGCTCATGTGTGTGCATGTGGCTTGTCTCAGTGTCACATCTTCTCTCATCAACATATTTCAAAATTGTTTAAAATTAGATAGGTACCATGTTAAACAAAATACTACCTTACTATGTGTAAAGACTTCCAGACAAAAAACGGTGCATATTCCTTCCTGCCAAACAATGTCCTGAGAAATAACTGGTTTACTTCTGTCTGAGAAACCTTGTTGGGACACAGAGTTGGGTGTTTTATACTGGAATCCAGTTACTCTGAATGTGCTAGTTTGCATATCTCCTGTTAACGCGTCATGATTGGGTTCACTGAAATGAAGCAGAAGTATTTAAAATTTGAGTGTCTGGGACCAAGGTAAAGTAAAAGAATGATCCAAATAGGTCTACGATCCCTTGCCTTTATTCCTTCTGGGCAGCGAGGCTGGAAGTTACACGGCAATACTGACAGTATACTTTTAGTTTTTAGTAGCACTGTCTTACAGTACCTCTGCCATATTTGTGGGAATCATTTAATAATAGAAGCAATCAACTTTGAGAAATTACTGTAAAACTCCAGTTAGTATCTGCCTGTTTCAAGCAAAGTGTTCTTGTCCCTCTAATCAATCATTTGTAACATCTAAACAAGTTAGCAAAAACTCTACTCATGAGTTTAACGACTGCAAGTGGCAAGCTGAGCGCAGAATCAAATATGGATCAGCTCATGTGTGTATTTTTCAAAGTTGAAGTCCTTTACGGCCCTCTCTTCCTTTTGTCTGAAAGTTAAAGTCAAGTATTTATTTTTAACATACTAAGTACTGTGATAAAATTAATCGGGTCTTTTAGGGAGTTGCTGGTGTGGGCTTTTTTGTGTTGATGTTTTTGTCTTGGGTCATTTGAATTGAAATGTAAATTGTAGAAAATGCGGGTTGCGATTTATTCTGCGATAGCGTTTCAACTAATGAGAACGGGATGTGGAGTAATAGCAATTCCAGTGGATCTAAAAGGTGATCTTTTGACAAAGGCAGTTGAGAAAGCAAGCTGTCTGCACAGGTTTGTGGCAGAATGATGCTCCTTCTTATTGGAAACAGCTTGTTGGTTTTTTTAGTCACTTTTCTCTCGTGTTTCTGTTGTCCCTTG
This sequence comes from Cariama cristata, assembly GCF_000690535.1. Taxonomy (NCBI): domain Eukaryota; kingdom Metazoa; phylum Chordata; class Aves; order Cariamiformes; family Cariamidae; genus Cariama; species Cariama cristata. The sequence goes on along the minus strand of NW_009605350.1, from coordinate 56,782 downwards.
TGTATACATTTACACAGGCAGGCTTTCAGCTTTTCTTTTTGAACAATGTTTGATGTGTGTGTAGCCTCCCAGGTACAGAATGTGGCAAATGAAGTTAATCATATAGCTGAAAATCTTTATTACTCATAAGTATGATGCAAATGGGAAAACGTAGGTGCCTGCAAGGTGAATTAGGCTGGGAGAAAAATCTGGGAGCGTAACCTTTCTTCTGAAGGATGTGTCAGCATTCTGGAGAGGGGGAAAGCAAATGGTTTTGATGGTGCTTGCCAGCATATTGCTGGTGTAAGTTTGTCTCATACCTTAATTCTAGATGGATTGTTTGCTAATAACCACAAATCATCAGCTGGTGTGTTAAAAACCCCAAACCAACCCACTTCTGTCTTTTTGAATGTCGGGTTTGTCATACTCATTTGTATCTCTCTTTCCTCCAAAATCTGTCACTGTGGCTGCCACACAGTGGGAACAAGGAGCTGGTTCTGTACGTGGGTTATTACTGGTGCTGTCTCTGCCGGCGTACGTGGTGTGTCGGTTGCGGTTTCCCTATTGCATTATTTAAAAGGAAGAGCTTTTCTTGTGGCCAGAGATTTTTGGCCGAGTTAACTCAGAGCAAAAAAAAAAAAAAAAATAAAAGAAAAAGGCAGAATCTTGTGCTTAGATGAAGCCTTGGAAAATTTGTGTTAATTACGGGGGAGGGGGAAGCTTACAGATTTTATTTCCCTCCCCACCCCCAGCCTGGAAGTTTAATTCTGTTCAGTGTTATAAAACTTGAATTTTTCTTAGGATATAATTGAATAATGATGTTGGACTACAATTCAGTGTCATTCCTAAGGGAATATATTTTTTTTCATCTGAGTACGCAGGTGTTCTGTCTATGCTGGTGAAGACATGAGTTGTAAAATATAGAAGAAAAAGATATATTTTATACAGTGGTGCTTCCAGAATCTTTGTGTTAATTGCAAAATCACTGGCACTGCTTGCAAGGTGTGTCACCAGCAGGGAGCTTTACGAAAAGATAGAAAAGAAAGAAAACGCATAAAGTAACTTACAGCTCTGAGTATGTCTGTGACGTTGCTGTCCTCTCTCAAACTCATTTGTGTTCGGACAAACTCACGGATGTCCGGTCTTGCCACAGCCTTCTCCAGAGCGCAAGCGCCGTGGGAATTGGTGTGGGATGCATCCTGGGGGGCAGCCAGAGCCGGCCCTCCTCACCCACCTACGACCTGCCTACTTTCCAAAACCCTTAAGGATTGCTTTTTCTGCTCCTTTGTACAGGGATATTTCAAGGAAACTTAACCATGGCCCTTGTACGCATCTGCAAGTCCTTGAAATAAAGCGCAAACGTATTTTGAGCCGCGGGGGCTGGCCGGCAGCGTGAAGGGCACGCGTTGTGCGCTGGCGTGTAGGCTGGGGCTGCTGATGGTTCCCTTGGATCTGCAAATGAGACTCTGCTGCCGAGGCTGAACGCGGAGGTCAGGGAGCAGCTGCGGTTTGTTCTTTCCTCTACCAGGGCATCGCCATGGGAACGCCGCAAATAACTTTTTCTGAGTGCTTTCATCTGCAGATTGAGGATAATGGTCATATGTTGCTCTGGATTGGGTAATTGGGGTGGAGAAACAATATCCTTTGAGAGCTGAATAGCTTGTGGTTGACTTTACACTTAGTAAAATAATGCGATGAGCAGCAAGAGAAATGGCGCATTTCTGGTTAGGACATGTTATCGAGATGTTTGCTTTCCGTCACATTATGCAGTTTTAACTGAAATGTTTGATGGAAATATATTTCCATATCAAGATGTCATCTCATCTTAAATCAAGTTTATAGTGGTTTTATATTTCCTAGTGAAGGAACTATTCCTTCTAATTCAATTTTTTTTTTTAACCAGAGATACAAAATCATAAGTTTAGCCAAGCAATTTAATTACAGATTCACATTTTTTGAGATGCCTTTGAAAGTGTGTGTGTGCTTATTTCGCTTGCTCTGGGGGAGGATAGAAAGAGGATTTTCATGCGATTTCTCAGGTTAAGACAAATCAGTTAATTGCCAGAAAATTCTGCGACACTCTGTGCATATGAGGGAGTTCCTTGCTCTTGGGTTTTAGTTGTCATTCATTTTGAACCGTTTTAGTGTTTGTGTAACGCAGATCTGGTTTGGTTTTTGGTAAGCGGATGGAGCAAAGACTTCTCATAGTGTGGGTGCTGCTTGTAGCTTGTTTGCCGCGCTCACGGTGCACCCCGAGCCTGGATGTCGGGAGCACTGGGTCTGGAGTCCCTTCCACAGGGCGCAGGGCTGATGCTCCCAAAGCTCAGCCTTGCAGAGCTGGCGTCTGTGGGTCCCTCTGGGTGCTCAGCTGAGCTCCCTCCCCTCGCACCTCGGCCCCATAGCAAAGTTTGCTGGCTCATTAATCACTTTGGGCAACAAGAGACATTGTCCGTAGGAAATGCGTCCTGCTGCTTTTCTGTCTGGGGTCCAGGTTATTTGGGAACTGGGAGCTTCCCTGGCCGGTGGTGTGCTCTCAGCGGTACAGGTGGGTGCGGAGGCTCAGGGGTGTCGGAGTAACCTTGTCTCTACACGGCGCTTGCCAAAAGCGGGATTGCAGCTTTGAGCAGAGATGCCTTTCATTAACAGAGTTGGCAGCCGCAGTCATTAATCATCCTTGTAAACACTTAATGACACAGTACGAGAAAGAAGAAAAAGTTAAACGTCGGAAATGTAAAATGCTACCTAGGGCTTTTGTTTCTGACAGCATTCTGTATTTACCTTCTCTGTTGGGAGAAGCCTAGGATTTCCATGGTAGAAAAAATCAGTAGTGATTGCTTCATGTGTTTAGGCTGTTCTTAAGGGGCAAGGCAGAAATGCCCTGTTTTGCAGTGTGATATCTAGCATCAACTTTATACAAATTTCAGGCTTAGAGATTGCTTGGTAGTGTTAAAATTAAAAAACTCTGTATTTGAGCGTTATTTAGTGTAGGAAGAAGTTGTTTGACAGTGCTGCATTGGGGACCTTGAGTCGCGTGCTCACTGACATCTCTGATGTGGTTTGCATTTTTGCTCTGCTCGCACGACAGTGACGTTCTCCTCTTCCGCTGGACATGGAGTTATTTCCCATCTTTTCTCTAAAGCGTAGAGAAGATCTTGAAGGTTTGGAGAGTTGCCTGTGGGATGTAAGGGTCCCAGACTGATTTGGGAAGTAAGTCTCGAGCATTTGGGCAGACTATTAAGCTATGAAATGCTAGCGAGGAGTAGGTGAAAGCGATACGTTGTCTGCCACCTGCTACTCCAGTTCCTCTTCAGCCCTCCGGCAGACAAGTGTCAGGCAGCCAGATACTAGTGCGGCTCCTGTCATTACAAGTTTGTTCATCAAAGTACCACTCTGGGTAAAGACCAAGCAGTATGACATACTACTACTTTTTTTTTTCCTTTAAAAAAATGTTTTTAAGTGCCTTTTAGAATGAACTCTTATGTCTGAAAACGTAAAACAGCTATTTGTTTTAAGGCTGCCCTGGCCGGTGTGGTGTATTGTAACACGTCGCTACGTTACTGTACTGGTTCACACCTTATTTGCCAAAGTAGATTAATGTGGTATAAATTCATAGCGTTGAGCAAGCATATGGGATCGACTTTTGGCATCACCAGGGTCAGAGTGAGGAAGGAGTGTCTGTCCAGGTCACAGCATCCCCTCTGCGATACGCCATCAAGATGGCAAAACCCTCTGGAAAAGCAACAGCGCTTATTACAGTTTCGTGAGCACTGTAAAGTCATTCAGTGTATTTTGTTTAATGCTTTCCATTAAGCTCAAGTTAATTCAGACGTGTTTTGCTTAAGCGCAGTTTCCCGAGGCCAGAGGCTGGCCGTTGTCGTGAGAGCTCTGCAACTGTGGAGCACTTACAAGGCTGGAATGTCCTCGTGGTCTGCATTGTCTCTGTGATCTCTCAAGACCAACGAGGATATTTAATTTTGACTAATTGCCTGCTGCCCGTGTGATCACAGAGTATACACTATAACAGTGCTATTGGCAAATGCTATTATTAGAAGTTTTGTTGCTTTCTGTTCCACCTGATGATTCTCCGCTGGAGGAGTAGCAGGGAAGCGGTCACAGTCCGGCTTGTGCACGCTTCCTATGTAACATCTTCTGCCACCATCGGCCTGGCTCGTGGGGTTGCTCTTAGGTTTGTGATGAGTTGGGGGTGCTGAGTAAGGTTTACAAGTTAACGTAAGGCTTTGTTAATGAAAGGAATTGCCTAATTGAGGGCAAAATGTTGGCCAAGAACTGGAACAACCAGAGCATCCGTAAAATGAAGAATGCTGGTGTTAATTCACGTCCTTTGTTTCAGTGGTGGTGGTCTTCTGCTAGCTGTTGTAGCTGGGAAAGGCATGTCCTACCTGAATTTCTCACTAGCTAGTTGGATGCTTGCCCTACCAGCCCTTGGTACTGGGCTTTCCAACGTGTGTCCATCCTCTTGGCCAACGACAGAAATGTAAGAAAACGTGCTTTCTTTAAAAAAGAAGGAAAAAGCTCTGAAAGTAAAATCAAAAGGAAATAAAGTTTACACCCTGACTAGAGCAGAGTCAGGAGTAAACTATTTGTATACCTGACTGATGCTGTCTGGCACGTGTGGGCGGCTTTGCTCGCTGTGTGTGTGATTGTGATTTAAGGCTGATCAGTGAACGAGATGGAAATTTCGCTTTAACAGAGGCACTTCATTAGGGGTTTATTTTGTGAAATTAATGAAATTCTGTGCTTTGCTTAATGTAAAAAGCAGAAAATCTGCTCCTGGCTTTGCTTTTGCAGTTTCTCAGTCGTGTTTACATAATTAGTAAATGTTGTGAGCAGGCTTAGTGATTTAGCTGAATTGAAAGGTTACCGTTCCTGGCAGTTTTAAACAAAAGCAGTAATACCTGCTATGCTCTTCATGCTATAATAGAGAGAGATTCCTCCTCTTCCTCTTAATAAAATCTAATTTGTTTCCTTTTGGGAAGGAAAAAAAAAAAAGTTAATGTTAGGACCAATGTTGTAATTGTATAATGATAAATCTTTAAAAATGACAAATTTTGCAGTTCTGTGCAGTTAATGTGTCTGAGTCCTGGGACCAGATTGAATCCTGCAAAGATAGCGAACAGATGAAATGTGTTGCTTTGGGTAATGTACTGCCCTCCTAGTTTTTGTTTTTTGTTTTGTTTTTTTCCCAAGTGAATTCGATTGAATGAATTAAATTAACTTTTTTACACTTAATGATAACGAAAGAAAAAAATTACTTCATAATTAGTTTTAGCATATTATATGCAAAATGCAAAATGCTGATGGTGTTTAACTCACTGGCTTTTTGACATTAGGAACCTATCAAAATACTTCCGAATAGTTTTACAAATTTTGAAACTTTCTAGCAATTAGTTTGGAGCGGAATAGGTCCAGTTTGTGTTGAGCACTCTTCTGGCAGTGCCTCATATACAGGCTTCACAGTGAATGCCCTCCTACTCCTGTATGTAGCGATGCAGCTGCTTGTGTTTGTGGTGTTCGGGAAATGGATGTTACTGGTTTGTGTGCTGCACCCAGTGATGGAGAGGACGAGAACAGTTCTTGAGTATGAGGACAAAACCTCCCAGCAAACCAAGGAGGCTGTTTCAGACGGAAGGGATTTTCTGGGTTTGTTTTGTTTTTGCCATGTCAGGCACCTCCAGGTTCCTCTACTGGAAGTGTGTTGTGTAGACAACCGTAGTTTAGCAGCAACAAATCCATGTCCAGACATCTATTCTTCTCTGTAAGAGTGGGCTCCGAATCCTTTGTCTAGTGTATACTTAACACACACAAAAAAGGAAGTATCATAGATTGCTTTAGGAATGCAGGAGAATAAGGTGGAATGTTATTTCCTCCAGTTGATTAACCTGGTGTGCTTTTCCTAACCAGCATCAGCTGTTGGAGCTCATCCTTTTTAATGGTACATGGTTATGTATCAAAAGCAGATGTGGAATTGGGTGCAGGGGGAATAAAAAGCTGGAGTTACCAGTTATGTAAACCCTTCTTCAAATGCCAGAGAATTGGCAGAGTGCATTAATTTAATTATTACTTTGCCGTTTATCTACAGAACACCAACAGTAGTGGTAGGTACCGCTGCATCACGTATTTGAGTCTCTGGCTTGCCCAGCACTGAGTACAATACTCATTGGTGTATTATGCGAGTTGTACCTTTTACCGCATTTTACAAGGAAAACGTTACAACAAAGTCAATTTACAAAGTCAATTTAAGTGTGTCTCTGTCAAGGACTGGCATACATAAACACAAATGAATTGGTTCACTTGTCAAATGAATGGAAACTGAGGATATTGTATTTTGTAAATGATTGAAATCCTGTCGTCTTGGTCTCATGTTTGCTACTTCCAGGAGTGGCTGTTCCATTTTGAAGAGAAAAGTCAGGGGATTTAGATGAAAAAGAAAAATGAGATATGAAGGAAAAATTAGTGCCAATAAAAGCAAAGATTTTATGCAGGGGTAGTACTTAAGAGAAAAGACTGAAACCAATTTGTTTTCTGCAAAAGGAGGGATTTGGGGGGGACACAAAGTGTACCTGGGGGGGACAGTGGAAGAGAGGAGACATCTTTTGCAACAGGGGAGAAATTAAGAAAAGAAAAAAGTCTTTGTATTCCTTCCTTTGGAATTGGCATCTATCCCCAGTTGTTTACAAACGTGGCTGTGGGTTATAAAAACAGGAGCAGGGAGCTCTTCGCTGGCTGGTAACGGCCGAGTGGAGTTAGCAAAATGCCGGTGAGGTGTTGGGCTTTGCGGGTCTGCCCCACATTTAACTCCAGTCGGTTACCATCCTGTGGGTAAAATCTTGGAGTTTTGTCAAACTCATCTTTATGCCAACTTCGTATTACCTGAGAAGTCGGAAGGGAGCCTTAGGTTTGTGTTGGGGGATGCGACCCCCATGACACGGACCTGCACGGGGCTGTCCAGCCCATGGGGTGACCGTGTTTGCTTCTCCATCTCTCACCGTCGAGGAATTCCTGAGGTATGGGGTCTTCCTGATCAATTGATTCTGAACTTAATTAGCTGCTGGGTCACTGCAAATCTGTGTCTTTGTTATTGAATTATTTCTAAGTCGCTTGGTTTCCAAATCGCTTTCCTCCAAAATGAGGTTGTCTTACAAATCTGTAGTGTAAATCGTGATTAAAGGACCCAGCCTCGGCACACGGATGAAATAACAGCGGAAAAGCTGACTTTTTGGTTTGGTTCACAAAAATTAGAATTGATAAATATTGGCAATAATGGCGAGAACTTAGTTTTAACTCCCAACACGTAACAGTAACTTTCGCAGGAGAGTTTGTCAGACTGCTGCTGAGGAGCATATTAGAAATACAGACTTCCCTGCGTTCTCCAGTGGTTTCTTGACTGCGATACACCTGAAACGGGAGCGGTGCAGAAAGATGCAATGTGTCTTCTGGAAAAACATACAGGCAAATTAGATTGTTGCACTACACTTCGACTTTGAATATGATGATTTTTGTATCACTAGTGGCTGCTTTGCCTTACAGAGACACGGTTTTGTGGGATGGATTTGTTTCTTGGCTTCAAGCGTGAAGCCGTTTTGGTGCAGATGAGAGACTCCCAAAACTTAACGCCTTGCCAGGAAGGGGGGGAGCCGCTGAAATGAAAAGGGATGTAATGCCCTTGGTGATTGTCTTTCTCCTAAAGTTATCTGATGTAAATATTACGCTCTCTGCATAAATTTAGTATAGATAATTGGCTGCGTCTTGCTTGGAAATGGGTACCAAAGGTTTTTTTTTAATGGCTTCTCTGTAATTGAAATTCCAGGAGGAGAGGCCTTTGTCTTGGTAACCACATTTGAATTACTTTTTTTATCGTAGCATTAAACCAATACATTATGATGTTAGGAGTTCAGTGTGCGTGTGTGTCAATAATTACTATATTTCCACAGTTACGATGAATAAAGCAAACTCTTGAAAAAGAGCATGTAATACCCTGAAAGCAGATGATCTAGAAGCTGTATTGACAGCCATTTGTGTTCTTACCTAAACCGTAGCCTCCCTGACGAAGGTAACGTGTCAGTGCTGGGGCAGGACCGCAGGCTTTGTGCATCACAGCTCACGCGCTTGAGCCATGCTGGTTTTTATCCCGAGCTCTGAAAACACAGTTTGTACAATAAGAAACCGATGCACCCGTATGGAAATGGAAAGCCTTGTAGAAGCCGTTCTACAGGGAGGTTTAAAAAAATAAAAAATAAAAAAAAGAAGAAAATAAAAAGGTGCTAGAAGTAGGAGTCGAGCTCAGTAGCTGGGGTGGCCGTGGCCGCAGGAGGGTCTGCAGCAGCGGGCACCTCGGGCTTTGGCGTGCCGTGGGCTGTGTGTGAATTGCGAGAGCTTTGATGTGATTCCATGGAAGGTATTAGTTTTACTCACTGAAGCTCCTTTGTTTTGCAGAGATCTTGATGCAGACGCCCTTTTGGATTTCTTTTTAATAATGTGTGACCCTTCACCTTTGATCCCTTGACCTGCATTACTTTGGTAACCATTTCATTTTTTTAATTTCATTTCATTTTTAATTTTGGTGTGCAAGCTGTAACATTTCATCATTTTAAACTGTAGCGTTCTTTGACCTCCCCAAATGTCTTTTTTTTTTTTTCTGTGAAGATATGTAATGTTGGCTTTTCTTGAATAAAAACCATTTCAGTTGCTAAAAAAATAAAGCATGTAATTTTCATTGGGTTTTGCTTCTTTTAAGTTTAACTGTGTGTACTTTTCTTGTATAGTACATTACCTTTTGTTTTGACCTGTGTTCTCTCAGTACTTAATTTATTTTTATATTTCTGTACATCTTTTGTTTTAATTTGCATTTCTCTACAGTCCTTTTGGTCAGCAAAACACATGCTGGTGTGTCCCGTGTCCCCCACCCCGCCATCACATTTTGATAACTCAGAGTAATTATGGGAGCATTTCAGATACTCTGAATAAGAAATATTCTTTATTGTTAAAATTTTGTTCCCTGTCCTGAAGATAACTTTTCCTAACCATCAGCTTAAAACTGATAGCTATTTTAATAAAAGATTAGCCTTTAGACCAAAATGAAAATCTCAATTGCAACTCAATTTACATTTATTTTTACATTATCATTGAAGCCAAAAGGAAACTTATCAATGCTTTGAGATGTGCTTTAAGCACGGATGTGCTTAAAGAAGCAGCGTTGTGTGTACATGGGATAGTAAAGTCCCCAAAGTTTAGTAGCTGTTTCTTTCCATTTTTCTATTGAGAGGGTACAGGCATGTGAGACAGATGTTGGCCAGATTCTATTTTTATCTTGTAAATGATCGTATGAAATCTTCTGAGCACGACCCGCTGAAGTACAGATTATTTTTTAAGTGTCTCATTATTTTATTCTCTAACATTTAATGCTGAAGTTTTAATTGCACACAGATGAAGCTGCTAAATGAGCACCGAAATGGATTTAGGTCTTCTCTGAGTCTTGTTGATGCTTATAAAACTTTACATCGTTCTTTGGAACTACAGATTAAAATTGTGGTGAGCTTTTCGCATATAACAAGTCTGCTTCCCTAACCTCACCTGGCCACTGCCCGTGTCTGGCCTCTTTTGGAGGAGCCTGAAGCCCATCTGAAGACCCTCCTGCTGGTATTTTCCCAAGTGAAACAGAGGCTGCAGCCAGCTCCACTGTGGTGTTTGCCAGGAGTGCTGCTAACCCATGGGGCTGAGCCGGAGCTGCCTTATTTACCTGCCAGTCCTCCGCAAGGCTTGGTGGGTTGAGCCCCGGCAGGTTTTACCCCCTGGGCAGTGGGGATGCACCGTCATCACCAGAGTCTGTCTCAGGAAGCATCTTGTGTTTTTAATTGGCATCCGTGCTTGAGAAAATGGTATTTCCAGCCCTAATCTTTGTGCTTAAACAGCAAGATCTCTGGTTTTAAACTGTCCTTCATGGTGTTTGCAGAGCCACCTGTTAAAATAAGGTGACAGTCAAAAAGAGTATTCACAGAATTCTGCTCATCAGAATCTCCTACGTGTCGATGTACATGGTTAGGAGCCGAGGTGGACAATTGCAGCCTATGTCAGTGTTTGAAGCATTCAGGTGGTTTTTTTTCCTTTTCCCCTCCTGTTCCAAATTTTAGCTGTAGTAGTTTTTGTAGGCCTAGAGTCATCAGTTCTGGTATACAGGGCTGCTGTTCCTACATCGAGCATGTTTTGGATAGCTGGGATTTGGCTTTTACTCTGGTTTTAATGCTGCCTGTCAGCCTGAGAAGTATGATCCTCCAGAATCGTCTCAAGCTATTTCTTCAGTCTTCAGAACAGGGCTTTTCAAACTCAGTGGAAAAAAAATCTATTTTACCCAAGAAAACTCCTTGAAGACTATTTTTCTCCTCCTTGTAACACATATTTTATATCAGCAGCAGTTAGATGTGAATGCCTTGGCTTTCTAGGAAAGCAATTTTTAAAAAACCTTTATTTAGACATCTGGAAACCAAAGGGAATCTCCCTCCTCTGCACAGAGGGCTGGCTTTCAGCTGCCTCCTGGTAGAACAAATAGCAAGCTAAAAAAAAATAAAAATTGTCTGATGTTGGGAATTGGAGTCAATCTAAAAACACACGAGGTTAAAAGATGGCTAGAATTTCTTGTTTCAGGAGATATTTTGTCATGTCCACCCTGCCTTCTTTTCATAAGGTAAGCGCTTTTAGCGATGGTAATAGTTGGGTGTATCTCACAAGATGTTTGGGTCACACAGGATGGTGCATGCTATCTTTTTCATGATCTTTCCAAGTATTCTTTTAGATGCAGATGGTTATTCACAGAAAGCAGCGTAGTGAATGTGGATTATGCCTGTTCAGCTATTGCGTGGGCTTCCAGGATGCTAGAGCTGCTGAGGGAGGAGGAGGTAGAGCCCTTGGAAAGGGAGGATAGGAATTGTTCTCAGTTTCCTTTATAAACAACAGTAAATATTAGTACGACAAGCTGCTTCGTTAACACGGCAATGATGATATCATTTACCCGAGCTTAAAGTCTGTCTTTGGGTTTCTGCTGCAGTGTTACTGAATGACAGTAAATAATACCAGCAACAATTGTCCATTGGATGGCAAGAGATGACAAAACTTAATAAATTTTACTGAGCTTATTTTTTGCTGAACAGGAACTAAAATACATGTTTTCTTCAGACACTTAATCAAAGAACTAGACGAATTCTGCAAAGCGTTGGCAAAGCAAAACGTTTGTCTATTTAAATATTAAGAGAATACTCTATTGAGAGATTTGTTCCTGCTTATGAGGGTTTTGTTATTCAAAGACGGAATGTTGATAACATCCACTCCTGAAACAGGTCTTAATTTTGAAATTTATGCAATATCTTCTACTGCTGGGTGCTTTTATGTGCTAACCTTAACATAAGGCTAAGTGGCTGCAATGAAATACTTGGCACTAGATTTAGAACAGTGCATGTCTTGCTGTTCAGGTAATGCAGCTGGGGTTGGATTAACCTAATCTGCCTTATTCACCCTAGTAGACACACTGGTGTATCGATCATCTGCATGTGCTGTTCATTTAATAAAATATACATAGGCAACAGACAACTTGCTCACTTCAGTCTCAGCTACTCTGAAAAACAGATGTATCAGTCAACACAAGCAAACATTTGATTTTTTTCTATTAATAAAACTTATCCAAACATGCAGGATGAAAAAGCATAAAGGACAGATAATTTTTTTTTTGCCCTCAAAGTCTGTATCTGAGAAAACACAGATTTCTGTACAGAATCTGTCTGTACACAGTAAACGCATGGGCAGCTGTCCCCTACTAACGTCTGTTAGGGCTGGAGGCTTCTAGATGAGAATCCTGTTGCTCTCGTGCTTGGAGGGGAAGGGGAATTCTCACTTTTTGGAGGAAAGCCCGAGTGCTGCTCCAGCCTTGCGGGCAGTTGCACCCAGCTGTTGGAGCAGCGGCTGCGGGAGGACCGGTGCCCTGGCTGTTGGCTTCTTGCGGAGGTTCTCCTATGGGCTTGGAGGTGCATTTCCCAGACTTCCCACCCCGCTTGCTGCTCTGTGTATATATTGTTTTGCAAAGTCCTTAAATAATTGAATGACTACTATTGCTTTAGTCTTTAAATTCTCAAAATGCATTAAGGTCTTTGATTGCTGAAGGGGTAAGCCAGCACCGTTGGGCAGCCTTCCCTGACTCAGTCTTGTGCTTCTGCTTTTACTCTGCTTACAGAAATAGAACTCCCATAGCAATCGAAACCCTGCTTTTGGCTTTCTGTATGTGCTAGAGCTAGGGTCTTCTGTCTTTCCTTTGCTCTTAGCTGCAGACCTCGGGTGAGAAAATGTTCGGTGATAAAAATGTGTTTTTATTTCTCCTTTAGGTTTGACTTGTCTGCTTTTCAGCTCTTCTAGACATTGGAAATTCCGGTTTGTGTTTATTTTCTCTGGATTCCTTCCCACAAGACAGAAGTGAATTCAGCATGGATTACTGGGGAGAGCCTTGGCTGGGAATAAGGATAATTGCAGTCTCTGGCTGTGCCACAGACTTACTGATGATTTCTTTTAAGTTATTCACCTGTACTGTATCTGTTTCCTCAGCTGTAAAAGATGGGTAATTACCTCCATTGTAAAATGTTATGGGGTCTGCTGGTAATTATATAATGAAGTACTAATTACAGTGATTATTACTTGGACCTAGTCTAGATCTGGGTGATGTTCCTGTTGTGATGAACGTATGAAAGAGATACTACAACTTGCCTGTCTCCATTCTTTGCAAGGGACCTGGAAGGGGAAGGTGCAGCGGCACTCGAATGTAAATTCCTGATGAGATCCACTACTACTTTTTCACCCAAGTCAATCTATTAACTTCCCATCTTCCTTGGTTCTCAGGTGTTAGCAGGGTGGTAGGCTGATGAGAGGCTAAGAAATTAAATTAACTTCCCATCTTCCTTGGTTCTCAGGCGTTAGCAGGGTGGTAGGCTGATGAGGGGCTAAGAAATTACCAATTCAGTAGTTGGATCCATGTGTAATTTGATAACAAGGGTTTGTTTTGGCATTTGTTTTTCCTCTTGGAGATGCGTAGAAGAAAGCAAACTGAGAATGGGTGCTCTTTGAGATACTGATTGGGCTGGGGCCAACCTCGTGCTACCTTGTGGCCTCGGCTCCTTTGGAAGATCTGACCTTGATGCGAGCAAAGGTGTCCTTCCAGCTGTTGAGATTATTTCCCTCCTGTAAAAGACTACAGCTTGCAAGACTTTATTATCAAACATTTTATTTGCCTTTCTCTTCTCCATTTATTTAGGACACATATTCTTTGTAGCTGAGAATAGCTCTACTATCCACTAAGCAAGGCTGGGTAGTGAAGGAAGAATTGGTATTTTTTTTTTTTAAGGTAGAAATGGAGTGTTCTCATCTGGAAAATACTGCTGCTACTGCTTGGATGATGCTGTAGTATCTGATGGTAGTAATAATGAGTAATGTCTTACATCTGTTAATGATGAGAGGCTCCTACCCAATGCCAGCCTTCCCTGGACACATGCTTTGTAGCATAGTAACAGCAAAAAAATCATGGCCTTGGTTTATCTTGGTACAGTTCCTGCCTGCTCTGTTCTGCCACCTCTGCTCGCTCTGCCTTGCTGGGTTCTGGATGGATTTCAGCCCTCACCTTCACATGCCCGTTTGCCATCAACCTCAGCCTTTACGCTGGAAGAGCAGGCACAGATCTCAATAATGTCTTCAGAATTTGGTAGCAAGCTAGAGGTGATATGCTGAGCAGCCCTCCCTTTCTCATAGTGTCATGATTGCAGTGAATTTTTAACTTTCAAGAGGAAGGTTTAGTTATTGTCCAGTAAGATAACATGAGAAGGCTTTCCAGCAATGGAAAGGCAATTTTTAATTGCAGGTTTGCACTTGAATTTTCCAAACTAGATGCTCATCTCTGATAGCTTATTTCTGATTTCATTCTACATGTTGAAATCAATCTAGAGTATATCACGTCCTCACAGTGTTTCAGTTGTTGGCCATGCAAAGCCCATCTAATGCAGCTTACTGGATTATTGTCCTGTCTGGAGATAAGTAAGGGAGACAAATGGTTTCAAGTATAAATTTTTTCCAAGGCTTCTAGGTTTAAAACTTTTAAAATCATATCTGAAAATCCACCAAATGCTCTTATTTCTTTACTGCTCTCTAACTGTACGTACAGCTACATTGACGTATACATCTACGTTGATGCTGCCTGCTCTGTACCTGACTCCCAAATTTTGTGCTGCTTTTTCCCTTTGCACACCCTGCAGCTGCCCGGGCGATCTGCTGCCCTGCAACCGGGGCTGCCAGTGCAGGGCCAACAGCTTGGTGTTGGCCATCCTCGAAGCTCTCCATCCTCCACCGTCTACCTCTGGCCAGCCTCCTCAACCGTGGCAAGCAGGCACCGTGTGCTTTTGTAGTTTTACTCTTGACTTCATAAATGACCTGTTTTTTTCATGACAGAATACTTGGGTGCTCTGGTGATAGGTAGCAATGTGCGATTCCAGGCAAGTGCAAACAGTCACTCCCAAGTAGTAAGTGTATGGAAAGAACTTATCTTGCTAGATGGAGGAGAAAGTAAATGAGGGAATATCATCCCTACTGTGATCACTCTTACCTCTCTTTAAAGCATCTAAAATATCTGATAGTTGTCTATATGTGTGTCTCTGTACTTTACCTAATATTCGTATGTTAGATTTTTTGTTTTAAAAATCCTGTTGATTTGGGAAGCAAGAAACTTGGTTTGTTCCTACAGAAGCATCATTTATTAAGTTCCTACAGAAGCATCATCTATTAAGATTAATTAATTTAGTGTGAGATGCTTCATGTTCTTATTACACGTTGCACAAGTCAGTTGATCTGTGTGCACTCTGCGAGTCTTGTATGATGAGGCATGTTAAATTACTGCATCACCTAAAGGATAATCAATAATTCAGATTTGAGATTTATTCAATTTTATGATGTTCTTGCAAAAAATGGGAAGGTGTGTGATATCTGTGGGATTTCTGTATCTCAATACCACTTTGAATGCTGTAAATCAACAGTGTAAGTAACAAGTGAACTTCTTTTTTAAACTTAAATATTTAGTAAGGTAATAATTATAAACTCTCTCAAGTCTTCCTCCTCTTAGAAATTGGTGAACTGTCTGGTTTTCATTGCAGTGGCAGAGTTACATAAAACCACTGTAGCTTTATGACAAAAATACTTTCAAGTATCGGAATTAAAATGTAGCATCACCATGAAAACAAAAGTATTAAAGTGTAAGCGATTCCGAACTAATGTGCTGCTAAACAGAGATTTCTCTAGTTTTGAGGGCAGGTTTTTAAACATTAACATACCCCGTTTCAGTAGCAATCGCAAACCCCAGTGAAATAGTTGAGGTGGCGTTTTTATTTGTCGGTGGTTACTACAGGAAAATCTGCTTTAACCCTTTTTTATTTATTTGGGGTTTGTTTGTTTGTTTTTAAATTACCTGTGGTTTCTTGGCTTTGTGAATCAGTGAGTTACAGACAGACCTGTCGGATGGTTTCGGGCCGTGCATGCCGAGCAGAGGAGTGCAGCGGTGCTGGGAGTGCTGCTGGCCGTGGCCCCGGTGTTGGCCCCATCCTGGCCGCGGGCACCTGTCCCCTTTGGCTGGGCTGTGGCCGGTGGCCGTGGTGCCTTTGGCATTGCCTCGTAACCCCAGCCCAGCTCAGCAACCGGGGATGTGGTGCGTGCTGGCAGGACAGCCTGGCGTGCTCAGAGCAACCGGCAAAGGCTGCCCTTCTGTCGCCGGAGGAGGAGGAGGAGGATTTCCTTCGCACGCCCCATTTCTAGCTGCCCCCGTCTCTGTATGGACACGGAATCCCCACAGGAGGGTGCTGTGAAGGCATTTAATGTGCAGATTTTGCAGGGAAGATCTGAGTTTTGAGAAAACAGCGATTATAGGGAAACCAAAGCTGTGTTGTTCCAGCAAGGACAGCACATGAATTGTCCCCTGGGAGGGATGCAGGGAGAGGTCCAGCGTTGGTGCTCGCTTGCAGCATCCTTGCTGCCCGTGCAGGTGGGCTCCTGCATGAAGGTGTTGGGGCTGGGAATGATGTCCGCAGGAAAGTCAACGCTCTCGGGCACCGCAGGTAACCGGTAAAGCATCCCGGGGCTGTTACCGCGCCTCCCGCTTACGGTGGGTGCTGGGACCCTTCACGATGACCCATGGCCAACGGGTCGCATGGCTTCTCGCCAACGGGCCTTGGAGCTACTCATCTGCTTTTCAGTCTGTATATAGAATATTTAAACCGCATAAGCTGCAAAATCCATTTGATTGCAAGTAGAACCTCTGAGTTCTGTCCTAAAATACTTTGTAAATTAGACCATTGCATTCACCATGATCTGAAAGGCTAATGAAGAATAACGGAGAAGTCTCTCTTTAGTTCTTATCTGTAAAATTTCCAAATATTTTAGATAAGAGGTTATTCCTTTTGTACAGTATATACTTGTGCCAAAATACTTTTATTTGACAAGACCAGTTAAATGGCATTTCCCATATGCTGCTTTCTTTAGCTGGGGTGCTGCTTCAAACAGAAATTAAGTATGATTGTTTAAAAGAAGACAAATCCCACCCCAGGGAGAGCTGCGGCCCGTACTTGCTAGCCTTGTGCTTCCACTCTGCCCCCCACCCTGCTTCCTTCTATTGCTTTTCACTTTTTTGTTTTTAAATAAACTTTTTAAACTGAGGATTGTAACTAGAGACTTATCTTTGGGATGACCTCTAAAACACGTGGGGGGGTTAAAGCTAATTCTCATATACAGAATAGGGGTGCTCTGATTCTTGCTTTTGATGGGAGTGAGGTAAACTGATAGAGCTGTATTATCGTGGGTTTTTGAAAATCACCTAGTCATTACATAAGAATACGTCGCTCTTAAACTTGGCAAGTGGGATCTATGTGCGAGTCCCTCGGGGGATTCGCTACTGGCCGTGTGGGTATCGCTGCACGTGCTTGTTCTGCACCGGGTTTTAGATGTCAGATGTTTGGAGAGAGACTGTTTGGTCGAGAGGGTGCTTTGTGTTATCCTGCATTTTTGGCACTCGTCTTAAATCACATCATCTAAATCCTTTGACGGGATAGATCATCACGAAGCTTACGTAATAAACACCATGGAAGGACAGTGCTCAGCAGCAGCAGCGTTGGAGCTTTGCCTTGTTACCGGCATGATGAAACCGAGCCCTTCTCGTATCCGTATGCCTGTTAAATTGGCTGCGGGTTATTGCAAATAGACTCGGATTTTGGCGTTGTAAAGTGAGACTTTCTGCTTCCTGGGGAAGTTCTGCCTTAGCGGTAACCAGCCAGAGTTTTGGTGGGTTTTGGTTACCAAGCAGAGTCTATTTGAATGTTAGAAAATTAAGAGCATAAATTCTTACGCCGATCAACGGTGATTTGTGTTGCCTCTGTGACCTCTAACTGCTGTTGCTTCAAACAGTTGCTGTTAAGCACAGTCGGTAACACGCTTACGTATTCTATAGGATCTTTTCCTCCTGCCATCTCAAATGAAAAATAAACAAAAGAGCTTAAGCACACAACATGCTAAGTAGACTAATAAGCTGTGAAAATATTTTATGGGGAGATCCGGGGCAAGAGCTGTCTGCTGAAGCAAGCCCATTAGACTTGGCAGCAGAAAGGCTTTGGGAAGCGTTCTTTGGGAGAGATAATTGAAAGAGTTTTTTCAAATATATGGGTATTTTTTTCCCCCTCCCCCCGTTTCTGAGTAGTTTTAAGAAATCCCTCCCTCCTTAAATTGATTACCTCTCAGCATCAGAACGCCTTGGCTTTAAGTACCTGCTAAGCTGCTCCTGTGCTGATTTGACTTTGCCTTTCTGTTAAATGTAAAACAGGTTTTAATCTTCTCATTTAGATGTTTTAATAGAAAGTAAATGTTTAACTTACTTTGCTGTGACATCCAAATCTTTAATCCGTGGGAACGTTTATAATGAAACGAAAACGTGCTTTTGTTTAAACCAGGCGTTATCAGCCGTGCAAGAGATGTTTTTGAGTAGTGGCACTTTCTAGGTGGGAACTGTACACACATATCTTATTTTTGGCAGTGGCAAAGTACGGGTCGCTGTGCAGCTACGCAGCTGAAGTTGGAAGAAGCACAAGGCCAAGGGTACGGTTTTGAAGAGTTGAAAAGAGGCTAGTTTGCCTCTCCGAGAGGCAGGGAGACAGATGGTGATTCCTGTTTGGAAATGCCCAGAGCTCACCTACTCTGAGCTAGAGCTGGTGCCAAGGTACTCATGTCTGGAGAAGCAAATAATAATCTATAAGCTGATTGACAGATGATGGGGTTTTAGGAATGTGGTGGGGAGAGCAGTGAGAACCATGTCTTGGGACAGTTTCCAGCTCTGGGGAATGGGGAAAGGTCTGTAGACGTGCTATAAATTGTTTACTGCCTGCAAGTTTAATCACAACTTTTTCTGGAGGTTTACATTTGGAGATGATGTATGTGTTCTGATGGTGTTATAATTGTTCCTGCTGTAGTAGATGAGAGCTGAAGCAGCACGCTTGCTAGGAAAACTCTGAAAAGCAGGCTAGCGTCGGATTTGGTTCCTGTTACACAAAAGGGGGTTTTTCCACTGTTCTATAGCCACTTGGTTTATTTGTTTATGCTTAAATTTAATTTTTTAAAAAAGACATTTATGGCTCCAGGACACAAATACTGCTGGTAAAGTAACAGGCCAAATTCAAAATGTATCAAAGGGGAGAAGCACAGAGGGAATATCGATAGAAACCATCTCAGGTGGAAAAGCAGCCGCTTGTGCCCACTTTGGTGGTGAGGGCAGGAACGACAGCTATTTATCCCTTCAGGTGCATTATCTGCCCCAAATAAAAATGGGGATTTTTTCAGGCTAAAAACACAGTAAGTCCTGGAGGACGGGCAGCACTACTGAAGCTTTTACCTGCGCATTTCCGACAAGCCCGTGCTGTCAGGAAGGAGATGTCATTCAGGGCAGCTGGATTCAGAGAGGCGCCTACAAATACCCCATAAACACGATTTCTACCACCCTAAAGATCACTGCATTAATAGAAGTTTGGATAAATAAAGTGCTCTAATTTTTGGGCTCACATTGTAAGTTGTCAAGCTGTAATTATGTAAGTGCTGGCATTATAAATAGCCGGGTGCATCTGGCAAGCCCCAGTTGTCGTCACACCAGGTTGCCCACGCTCGGTAGTGAAAACCGGGAGGACGATTCTCCATCCGTGTTTTGCCTTCTCCCCTCGCGCTCCGTGCTCTCGCCAGCCCGAGCTCGTTGTGGCTGGTCCCAGCGCCCAGGCTGGTGATCCTTCCCGGGGCCAGGGGCGAGCTCGGAGGCAGGAGCATCCCCCAGCACCTGAATTTGTACCTGATTTGTATGTTAGCTGGGTTGTGTGTGGAAGCCAAAGAGAAGAAAGTTTTTGTTAAAATCCTTCAAAACAGTTTACTCCTTGTGAGAGTGAATATTGGGATGAAGCACTTTGTGTGGAAAAATGTAAACTCAGTATTTCAACTTTTCTAATGGGTTCCTGTGCAAGAGATTGCCAGATTTGACTTCATTTCATAGGTATTTGTTACCGCACTTTTCTTCCTGGGGAGAAAAGGGAGTTTATTGCTGCCTTTTGCAGGGCTTGCATGGACTCGTTGCCTTTGCAGCGTCCACATTGCAGTGTTAACATCTTCTTTCCCATGGATGGACTCGCTGCCGAAGCTGCTCTCCCTGGTGGTACCGCGGCTGCCTGCTGCTCAGCCCAGGGTCACTGTGCTGCCCTCAAAGTGATGGCACTTTTTTTTTTTTAAAAAAAAAATATCTGTGGAAACTCGTAGCCAGGTCTGGGAAGAGGAGAGAGGAAGCAATAAACCCCATATTTTGTCCCAGTAGAGTTCACCTAACAATTTGTCTGCAGTGGTTTTGCCAATAATGGAAAAAAGAAAATCCCCATTTCTTCAGAGGTGGGGTGCATCGGGAGGATCGCTGAGGCTTCGACTTGTTACAGCTAAAGTTTTAGTGCTCTGGAAAAAATAACCCCCCTGAAATATCAAATACCCCGTTGGGGTGACTTTGGCATGTGAGGAGCTGGAGCACCTGGGCTGGTTTCATTTCCCACATCAGTCTGTACAGACACAAATACCTGCTTTTGTTATCCTTACTAATTTTGTTTTCTTTGTTAAAGGGAATTGGGGGAAAAGTTTGGCAACGTCTTTTTTTGCTGGCTTTTTGTTACTACCAAGGTAATGGGCAGAAATGTCTTTTTGACCTGAAGTGAAATGACAGCTCGCTGTAGGCTGCAGCACACGGAGCAAAATAAAACAGCTCCGTTTGGGACTTGTCCTACCCCGTTGACACAGAAGACGAGGTGAGGCTGGAGATCTGCGGGGTGCAGGGCCAGCTCCTCGCCTGTGAGCTTTCTCATACCAGTTACGGGGTCAGGCGTTTTTAATTGATGCGCTCAGCTGAAGGCAGGTGAAACAAGATGATCAGTTAAAATGGAGGAACCCAACAAAAGCTCAGGGAGATTTTTCTCCTGTTTCTCTTCTTTCTTTGGTTTGTGACTCAGACCCGGAAAGTTTCATTTTTCAAAATTGGTAGAAAACAGCAGCATTTCAAGGAAATCCCTTTTGCTGGGCAAAGGCAGCTGCTGTGTCCGGCCCTGCTTGCTCCTCCCTGGCCGTGGCAGAGCTGGCTGTGCCGTATGTCATTTCCACTGGGAATTTTGGAGCGAGGTCTGCAGCATCAATATACTTACGGGCTGGCGTTGCATCGCAGGTGGGTGTCCATGGAAAGTGATGTCACGCAGGGTGTCCCAGCAGCATCTCCGGCAAAGAACTTGCTGTTCACGAGATGAATTATGAGCAGTTTGCATCCATCCACAGGGAAACAGAGCTGCTCCTTTGCTGTGGGCCAGATTTACAAGTTGGATTTACAGCATATTAACTTAAATGTTTAATTTTCTGAGTTGTAGTCATTCTAATTAAATTAATTTACAAATTCTGTCTGTTTGCCTTTTTACCTTGACTTTGTTTCCTCTTCGACCAAAATCCTAATATCCGTGCTCGGTTGTGGGTGCATCAAGATGCTGGGAAAGCACGGGGGGGTCGAGGAGAGCGGCGTGGGGCTGGGAGGATGGCGGTGCAGTGGGTAATGTCAGTGGAGGTGTTTCCATTCCCCGTAGCCTGTAGGAGCGGATTGAAACACTGCATCAGACATATGTATCACCAAAATAATAAAAGTATTATGAAAGCAATCAGGTATAAGTTACCCGCTTGGCATGTTAGAGGCAGCTCCTTCCTCCGTGCGAGGCCAAGCGACTCTGAATTCATCCCCCGGGATTTGGCGTTAAAACGTGTTTGCTGCCAGCTGACAAAAGAGTCAAGCTCGGATTTATTACACCGGCACCTGCAGTAAAAAATGACAGATGATGAAAATGTATTTAATTATCATTCAGCGCCACATCTCTGTCTGCTCCAGTCTCGGTGCTGCAGCTGTTGGCACGCACTTTATTTTAAAGTCAATGTGCTTATCTGGAGAAGAGCCCGATCTCCCTGAGTAAATTGGCTGGGGGGAGCGGGGAACGGGCGAGCTCCTCCGAGGCCCAGCTGAGCAAATGCAGATTTGCGTTGCGCTCCCCTTCATTGCCTCATCCCCCGGACTTGCGGGCATCTCCCTGCTCCGTAACGAAACGCACCCCCTCTCCAAGCTCAAATTAATAATTCCTCGGAGGCATTGGGCAGTCTCCGTGCAGGGCAGGTGCCCGTGCCGGGCTGGATGTTCCTGCCTCTACCTCCCCATCACCATGCGATGATGGGGCACCGGTAGCAGCAACCACTACAATGCACAGACAAATACAATTAAACAACCATGCGGCAGTAATTGGCTACGGTTGGAGGGGGGGGATGCGTCTGAAAGGCGACTGCGGTTTGCAGCAAGGTCAGGGGAGACAAAAACATGCCGTTACTGCAGCAGAGGCACTCCGAAGTCTCATTTCCAAATGACGGTTCCCCCAACGTTAACTTTTTCATTTGTAACGCAAAGCTGCGCACAGAACTGGGGAGCTTTAGCATGTATCGTGTGTGGGAAGTTCTATAGATCTATGTACACACATATATCCATCTGTATCTGGCCCATGTCGCAGGTTGCTGAGGAGTGGTGTCCTCCATGTCTTCATGCTTCATAAGAGAAAAAGTTACTGTCAAGGCTTCGTTGCCTGTGTTCACCAAACCGCTGGGGGAAAAAGGTTTTTTGGGAGAGTTAAACCAGCTGATTCTTGATGGCTTCCGAATAGCAGTCTAGGCAGGAGCTTTTTGGACAGGACCTCCAAGAGCTTTGCATCGCGTGGAGGAAACGATAACTGATGAGTAGAGGTGGTCGAAGGAATTGGCCAGCAACCATCAGAAAAATCTGATTTTTTGCAAAGCTTCAGAGGAAAAACTGAAGTATTTTGATCTTGCCAGAACGCTTTTGACATTGGAGTGCTTTCTTTGCTTTTAGTAACAGTTTAAACAATACTAAGTTGAAAGCAAAAACTAGAAGTGATCTGGACGAGAGGGGTTTTCTTAAATGCTCTTTCACAGAGTGTCCTCGCTTTTGGCTGTGGAATGGGGAGACGTTTGCTTTTGGGGGAGATTTCTCCTGGCAGGAGCATCTCACACACCAACACTCGTGGGTTTTGGGTGGATGCGGAGGTTTCCTCTTGAGATTTCGGCGGGAGGAACCAGACAGGCCCATGGGGCTGTGCTGGGTGGACACGGCTTTCCATTCACCACAATAAAACCCAAATTCAAAAGTGCAGCAGTTGGCTGAAAAACGGGAGCTTTTAAGAAGCCTTCAAAGCCTGCGGCGTTAATGCTCTCACTTTTTTAGAGTTTGGAGGTTGCGGGGGGGCCGGGGCTGGATGCGGGGGCATCGCTGTCCTGCGAGCCCCAAACCGAGAGCGGGGTAGCTGGGCTGGGGAAGTTTCAGAGCGGGTAGTGAAATGAAGCGGTTTTTAGTATTCATGAAAAATGCTTGTGACAGCCTTACCCCAAGTAATGAGAAGCCACCTGCAGTTCGGAGCAGTACTTGATAATGCCGTAATTAGATTGGAGATGCAAAAAAGCTCATTAAAATTAAATAACATATTTGTCACTGTTTTAAGAGGCGCAGATTGCCTCGAACCATGCTGGTCTCTTGACCTTGAGTATTTTGGCGTAGTCCTCGCTGTCAAGAGCGCGAAAATAACGTCGGAGCATCCCGCCGGTGGTTTCGTGGTAGGGGTTTCGGCATAAGGTTGCAGACACTTGGCTTTCCCCTGGTTGCATCGTTTGGCCCCGACTCATTTTTGCTGCACTCACCGAATGCGGCCGTGCTCCCGGCACCTGGATGTGGCACCGAGGGATGGATCCAGCCTCACAGTTTGCAGACTGGGGGACGTGGGTGCAATGGGCAGATGCTCTTGGGAGAAACGGTCCCTGTCTGACTCTACTCTGCCCCTGTATCTTTACAGGTTTCTTGCCTTGCGGTTGGGATCCCATCCCTCGTTCGGCGAGAAGGCATCTTCCCATCTTCTTGGGAGTGGATGCTGTGTTTTGCTGTCAAATGTGCAAAAAGCTTCCAGGGTTTCATGGAGTTTGGGATAACTTTTCCAGCTGTTGCTGGCTGATGGTGTTCGGGCAGGCGGCGATGAATTTCCCTCACCTCTCCCACGCCATGTCGAGGGACCGGCTGAGAGCTCCCAGAGGAGCAAAGCTGGGAGGAGCTGGCACTGGAGCCCTCGCAGTGCCAGGCCCCGACTCCCCAGAAATCCCGACATGTAACAAGGGGTGACATCAGACCGCGCTGGAACGCCGCGAGCTGGAGGGCTGGGGTGGCAGCTTGCGAGAAGATAGGAGAATCACTCAATGCAATGGCTTTTTCTCCTTGCGAGCGCAAATTGCAAATGCAAATATACTGGGGTTGCGGATTTGTACAATGCAGAAATGCGGGCTTCTGAAGGCATTTGTCTCTAGCTCTTCAGTTTTGGATGAAATACAATAAAATGTGTTTTAAATCCCCTTCCTCCCTCCTGCCTGAAAAGGAACGTGCAAAGCCATAACAGTGTCTATTAACAAGACTGTAATTTTCCAAAATTAATTTTTAATTACTAATTTGTCTTGTTTTCAGATGTTTTATACAACACCTATTGTTTAAACCCCATTTGTTTCTCCACAATGTCACCATGAAGGAGACAGACGTTGGTTCAGGATCTCTGGCTAGAGCATCCGTCGCTGGCGTTACTCTCGCCTGGGGAGGGCTAGTCCCTGAAAAAGGCTGCACCCGCCGAGAACTGGGGGCTCTGGGGAGAGGCAGAGGTCACTTTTTACAGAAGGGATTTCCTTTTTTCCCACCCCAAAATGGGACTGCTGCCAAACAGGCTGTTCCCCTCACTCAGGGTCTTTCCCTCCCTGCTGCTGCGGCCACGTGCTGTTCTTCCCCTCCAGAAACGTCAGCCGGCCGGGGGCTTCTCTTGCAATAGCTTTTATACACAGAGAAAAGAATGAAGAACAAAAAGTGGGTTTTTCTTCCTCCTCCTCGCTCATTGTGAGTAACTACATGTAGGTGTCTTGGAGTGGGAGTGTTTACAGATACTCTGTATTTTCGGAGTGTGAGGATTTTCCCTTCGTGGCACTCGTGCTGTGAACAGCACCGAAGGCACCACGTCTGCTGCGCCTGGAGCCTGAATCATCTTTTTAAGTTGGGATTTTTTTGTTTGTTTGGGTTTTTGTTTGGCTTTTTTAACAAATAAGCTTCCAAATGCAGATGGGAAAAGGAGGTAAAGAGCATCCTTGCAGGATCATTGCCCATCAGTGTCTCCACAGGAGGGGAGTTCGTAGCGTGACTTCTGGCACCTTACAGGAAAACTACTTTTTTTTTTTTTAATAATGCTTTTTTCCCCTGCTTGGGAATGATCTTCGAAGGGCTAAGAATTGAGTGCTAGCAGCTTGTGCTGCTTTGCGGCTGGGCATGCTGCTTGGTTTTGCTTATTGCTGTTCATGTCGATGTTTTCTTTTATATTCCTGGCACCAAATGGGAATTTTTTCAGAGCTGGTTCTGACTAATGATGATGAAAGGGCAAAAATTCATTATTAGAGAGAAATAGCTGATGCTAGGCTGGTGTTCCCCAGGTGGATTAGTAAATATTGGGGAACTTCTGTAGTGAAATTTCTTCTGCAAAACGTTGCTGGTGGCAGACCCCGCTCGTGCTGTGTGGACTGAGCTGCGAGACCCACACAAATCCAGGTGTTTGGAAACACCGGTCCCAGCGCAGCATCCCTCTGCCCGCTACGGCCGCCCAGGTCTGCACCGAGGGTTTCCCTGCTGCCCGGGCACCTTCGGGAAGAGGCAGCTGCGCGAGGGTCCCCAAAACCGGTACGAAAGGCCACGATAGGCAGACAGAGCTGAACCTTAAAAAAATAAAGTGTTTTCACAGGCACAGGTTGAGATGGGACCCGTCCACCTTCCTCTCTCGGACCGGGGACTTGATTATTAGCAGAATAATCTTCGTCCATCATCCAGGCGAGGGAGATGTGAGTCTCACCATCGATGACGAGTATTTCCAGGTAAAATGGAAAGTGTGATTCCCATTGCACTTGGAGCAGAGCCTCGCTTGGGCTCCTGGTCAGATCCACATGAGTCCTTTAAACAAGTCTCCGGCAGCTTCAGAGGAAAAGAAACCTCCCCAAAAAAACATTTAGCCTATGTGGTTATACTGAGGAATCTGCTGGCAGAGTAAACCCTGGGTAAGCATCCTCAATTTGCTGCCTCCTGAAATGGAGCGGCTTTTAGAGTTTCAAGCCACAATTTGTATTCAAATGAAGGTCATTTGAAAGGTGTAACATAGTAAACAGCCATTATTTCATTTTGATAGTGGTACTAAAATTATAGTGTTGGTTGAATTATTTTAGTATAGGACCATTACCATCTCCCTAAAACACTTATAGGGATTTTTATATCAGTGCTGCAGTCCTGAAATTAGAGGAAAATTAAAAATCACACGGCTGTGGTAGGAAAGTAATTTTTTTGCAAGCGTGCCTTTGTTTTATTGTGCATTCTCTTT
>NW_009605350.1:29186-30670 GCF_000690535.1 Cariama cristata | reverse complement strand
TCTCTGCCAAAAGAGAGATGCACGTCTTCTGTCGGGGGCTGCCGCTGACAGATTGCTGCTGCTGCTGCTGGTCCTCTCCCTTCTACTGCCGTGAGCCGTTTCTGCTTTGGCTGCGAATTGCACTGGGGCAGCATCCTCGTCCTGCGGCAGGCGCCGTGCTGCGTACCGCTCAGCACCTTCGTGGTGCTTGTGGCTTGAGAGTAACACGTTTGAGAATCAACGATGCCTCAACGGTGATTCAGGCTTCATGGGAAAAGGCGTTGTGCAAAAAACAGGTGGAAAATAGGATGGTGAAATGCTGCGGGGTCATTCCTGCAGGAGCCTGTGGTATTTCAAGCCTCCTGCTCCAAGGGTGGAAGCATCTCTTGCTGTTGTCTCCAACTGTACGATGTTTTCCTGGTACCTTCAGCCTCCGACCCATCTACCAGCCGCAGTGCTGAGCGTTCTCCCATCGTGGCAGAGATGGCTCGGTACTGCCGACGCTGTCCTCCTCCTTCCTACGGTAATGCCAAGCCTCGAGCGCGTGTGGTCCAAGGGCTGCCTTTGCCGGGGCAGACCGTTCTCCTGGTCCGGGGTGGGCAGAGACTTTGTGTTCAGGATGTGCATCCAACCCAAAGTTTGGCAAGGCCTCATGGTAAGCGCTGCCCAAATGCCGAGCGCGTTGATGTACACCTTGACAGCGGCCACCATGACTCTATAAGATCCATTTATTTACACTAAATTTAAAGTACATGTAAGGGAAGGACAGCCCTAATGATGCACTATACACAGCAATAAATGAAGGGCTCTAATGGAGGAGGAGGGCTGGAAGTCACCATGGGCAGCCCTCCAAAAATGTTGGTGCCCAGCCATGGCCGGAAGGGTCTGCAGCACCTCTGTCGTACCCGGCTTACCTGATGGCCTGCTGTGGGGCATGAGTGCTGGGGATGTGAGTGCAGGAGGGGTTCAGGGAAAGCAGGATTGATTTGTCTGCCGACTCATAAACGAATCCCCAAGAACAAATTTCTGTGGGAGGAGCTGGAGGGAGCGAGCCTGCGCCTGCATCCCTGTAAAAATGCAACTCTGCCGCAGTGAGCCCTAATAAATAGGCCAGCTGCTTCTAGGTGACCAGTGACCGGTCTGGGATGTTTTGGGGGTGAAAGGGCATCAAGTTCATCTTGGTGACAAGCTGAAGACTTAAGAAAAATCGTCGCTTTTCTAATGTGAGAGTTGACCTGTATGGGTTGACTTCCATGGCACGCTGCTCTGCGTCCATAGCTCATTATCCCCCTTGGTAGGGCAACTGGCGCTCTCAACACCCGGACAAGCTTTAAAGGCTCACCTTGCTGAGCGACGGGAAGACACCAGTTTCCCACGAGTCAGGGCTTTCATCAACCACCTGTAAAATTTAGACTTTTTTTTTTTTCAATAAAAGACAGTGCCACCGTGTTGCCTGACTTCAATGCTCTTTGTCAGCATGCTAAATTTAAAAAATGCTCATGTAG
>NW_009605350.1:19098-29155 GCF_000690535.1 Cariama cristata | reverse complement strand
GGCAGTAGATACAGACTTAAAATCTCTCTACATTTATTTTCTTTTAGGAATACATGTAATAAAAGTTCGAGTTAATAGAATGACAGTAATTTCCCCCATCAGGGCCGCCGGGTGAGGGTGGCTGGATGGAGCACGGCAATTATGGCTGCTATTAGGTGGAAGGGTTGATGCACAACGGGCTGCGCGTGAGCAGGGGCTGTTGGACGTGAACGAAATCTTAATCGTGAAATTCCCTTAGATTATTATAGCTGCCTTCATTAAAATTTTCATACTCGGCTGGCTAACAAATGAGGAGAATGGCTTTCTGTACTGCTGGATTTATAATGCTCCAAATCCACTCTGTACCTCGGTGTGTGCCAGAGGTCTGCGCCCTCGCCCTGTGGTGTGCTCATATTTAAGCAGAAAGGATTGCATGCTTTTTATGGAAAGGAGAGAAAAAAACCAGGTATTCTGTGAGTATTTTTAGTGAAAATCTTTATTGGTGATAAGCTGGTTCTCAATAAAATGAGGGAATACCATGCAAATAAAATTCCCCTTAATTTGTAATTCCTCCAAGAATTTAAGATGTGGAATTTCTGTTTTCTAACTGCACCATTGGCAAAGTTCAGATTGGGTTTTCATCTGGTTTTTATGCTTTTATTTTAATCTATTTTAATCAGTTATTGCTTAAACTCGGGAGTTTTTTAGTTGCACGAGGAGGATGCCAGTGTATATCCACTGGGAAAGAGCATAAACTCTTTAGAAGTTTTGCTGCTTTAACGATACCAAAGCTGACACAAATGATGCACCAGCCATTGAAGGTGTTGGCCATGGAAGGCCACCACGTCATGTTGAAGGTCAAGGACATGCCTCATGTCTCTTCCCCAACCTCCCCGTGCCCTGGTTTGCTCCTTCTCACAGTTTTACTGCTGGAGCACTCCATGCTGGCAGCATGAAAATATGTTTTCATGATGAAATCGTGGGGCTCTCAAGCTTAGGGCGACGGCGAGGTGGACAGTCCCCATCCTTGGGTGGAGGATGCTCTCGTAGAGCAGCTCCTCAGGAAGTTTCAAACGGGGGGGAAAACCTGCAGCTGGATTGGGATGCCCTCGGAGATGAGCATAGCAACCTGTTCCGTATTTATTATGGGCAACAATTTGACTAAGGGAGAATTTAGATTAATAACATTCAGCCCGGAAAAGTAATTTCCTTTGAGAAAGTGATTTACATGCACTCTGCCAAAAAGAGCCGTCACCGTGCGCTCTCGTCATGTCAGCTCCAATAATGAAGTTGGAAATAACATGGGAGGTTAATAGGTCCTACTTATCTCCTTAGCGCCGGAAAGGAAGATTTACAGTGCGGAGCATGGTTTGCATATTTCCATTGGAAATGGAAAGGTTTTTCCCAGCCGAGATTGATGAGACGTAGCTGTTACAGGGTGTCTGCTCACGGCTGAGGCTGTAAACCTCCAACCGAGGGATACGCTCCTGCCGGAGGGAGCCGCCTTTCCCTGGGTCATTGGCCAGGGACTTATTAGATGCCCGTGCCGCCGTTCCAGCGATCGTTGTTTTTAACTGACTATTTCTCCTCGAAGCCTGGAAGTTCATACAGATGTGGCTGCCACGAGGCGGTTAAAAGACGAGTTGAAGCCTGGTGGGTTTTCACCGGGAGCTGCCCATGGCGTGCGAAGGGGAGAGTCATCTGGAGATGCGGTGGGAGGAGGCACCGGTGTAGAGGACGGCGGAGGACGCCTGCGTCGCCTCTCGGGCTGCTGCTTGCGCGATGCCATCCTCTGGGCATACGTTAGAGTATGTTTTATCCTGCCTTAACCCCCGGGGAAGATGATCTACGTGATGGTCCGTAGGGCTGGGAGCTGCCAGACCGTGTTGGTGTGTTAGCCAGGATTTGTTCCCTTAATTAGAAATGGTAATGACCTTGTCATCACTGGCGAGGACGCTGCTGCTTTGGCTTTCGGTGAAGCTGGAAATAGCTGGAGCCTCCCCTGTAATTGCACCTTCCCCCCCCGCCCCCCGCCACCTTTCGCCTTGCTTACGTACGGATGGCAGCGGCGCGCGCAGGAGGGGCGATGCGGGCGTTGGAGCCCTGTCGCTTCCAATTACTCTTATTAAACTCCCGAAGGACTCGTGGCACGTTATGGGCTATTGTGGGAGCTATTTCATTTCAAACAGCAAGGCTATCTGAGAGTTACAGGAGTACAAAAAAGCTCTCAAATTCTTCTTCTGCTTTCCTCCCCTCCCTTAGCTTTTTAGAAAATAGCTTTCTAACTGCTGTTCTCTCCCAGCAGATTTATGTTTGGGTCCTTGGCAGGTTGTTGGGCTCTTCCATATTGGGAGTGAAACAAACTTAAAAAAAAAATAAATATCATTCCCTCTCGATAATTTAAGTCACATAGTCCACTGAAGCCTACTTAAAAGACTAACTCTAAAAGGGCTAGAATTTTTAATAAATGTTCTGTCTAGCACAAACTGTAAAATATTCATTTAAGTCAGTTATTTCATATTACCCAGTAAGTGCCAGAAGAATTAACTTTCTCAACAGCTTAAGGTACAATTCAGTAATAACCTGAGCCATTTAATGAATGAAATATTTAACATAATTTGCATACATTAAGTGATGGGATACGGAGTATTACAAATGTAACTCTGAGTCGGAGAGGAAAACTGGGAGGAACAAACAGGAATTCCTGGGTGTGAACCCGGACGGCTTCCCTTTGCAGGAGCACTGGGATGGGGAGAGAGCCGAACTTGGACGCCGTCGCGTTGGGCAGCCCTCGAAGGCGGAGGATGGCCCACAGCTGTATGGTGGGTCTCACCGCATTGCTGCTGTCTGCCAGGGCAGCCCTCCCTGCATCGAAATGTGCCGGAGACTCCTCTTGGCAGCACAATGCTGGATGTGACGGCATGAAACGGCTTGGGAGCTCCCCTATTCCAAAATACTCCAGGAGAGCTCTGACCCCAGCTGGGTGCGACCCCGAACAAAGCCCGTCCTCAGGACGGGGCTGCCGGGATCTCCATCAGGGCACGGCAACTCCCAGCCTTCTCCGGTTGTGCCGCTCTCTCTGTGGCGGGCGTGTTTGGCATTACCGGTATGTCCAGGAGACTCTCCACTGGTCGACGTGGGCTTTGTAGCTGAGCTGTCCTAAGGGATGCTGAATGTACGTGTTGTGTCCTCGAGGGCGGGCATCCCTGAGCTGGCACTGCTTTGGGATGGTTGCAAGGTAAACTGGGGCCAAGTAAGGCAGTTGAAAACCCCAGGAAAGGAAAATAAGAGGTAAACCATGATGCTTTCCCCCATAAAAATAGAGCTTTTTACGGGCATTAGGTGACCAAGCAATTTATTCTCAGCAGGTGGCTTCAGGAGGAGGTAGTTGCTAATTTACGTGTGCCCAGAAATTGCAGTTCATAATCAAAACAGTGGCAGGGTTGGATTCTCAGTTATGCCCAATTAATGTGGGACTTTCAGTTAGTTGTCCCTAACTTAAGTGCACTTTAATTCATGAAACTCTTCTTCTTCTCTCTAAGTGGCCACCCTTATGGAAAGGATATAGTGAAATTAAGTGTCCCAGGGAGTGTGTGTGTATATGTATCTACATATATCTATATATATAGATGTATCTATATCTCATGGGTGGGGACGGGGGTCACCGCCTGGTGAGTGAGCCCTGGGGAGCGCAGTATTGACCTGAGGGCAACTGGTACGGCACACCTTTTAGAAAGAACCTCTTCACTGTAAGAGTCGTTAAGCATTGGAACGGGCTCCCCAGGGAGGTGGTGGAGTCACCATCCCTGGAGGTGTTCAAAAAACATTTAGATGTGGCGCTCCCAGACACGGTTTAGTAGGCATGGTGGCATCAGGTATACAGTTGGACTTGATGATCTATGGTCTCTTCCAACCATAATGACTCTATGATTCTATGGTGATCCAGGTATGGCAGCACTGTTGACTCATCCAAAGGCTCTATCATCTTTTATTACTTGATCCCACTCTTTTTGCAGCCTGGCTCTTCCCTCTCCTCTCTACCACCCCAGCACGCTGAGCAGAGATGTCTGTTGTGCTGCATGCCCCGATGCTCTGATGATCTCGGATCACCTGGAGGTGATGCCATTACCGCCGACCCTCACAGACTGTATGAATAATTCAGCTTTCTGTTCCAATCTCCGTTACTTTGTTTTTTCCCTTTTTTTTTTCTTTCCCCCCCCAGCCGTGCATTCTGTTTCTATCATGTTGATCATTTGCCCAGTTTGCAGTGTGTTTGGGACTCTCGGCTGGTTTTCCAGCCTGTCTGATCCTCATTTATAAATGCCTTTTGTCGTATTCAAATGCTACCTTCTCACTACTCGCTTTCCAGGTCATTGGTAAATATTAAGCAATAAAGGATGTAGGCTGAAGACTAAATACAAAAGGAGTTAGACAGGGAATCCCCATCTGTCTGGGAGTGCGGAGCTCCTTGATGTCAAAACTGACTCTGGAGAACTTTAAATGCTGAAAGATAGAGAAGAACAGAGTAATTCTGAAATGCATCCCTTTCTTTGTTAAACAAGACTTTTTTTTGGAAAAGAGGTATATATTTTTGAAGAAGTTATGAAATGAGCCTGCTGTTGGGGACATGAAACACAAACTTGGATGAGTATTTGAGGTCCCCTCTCACCAGCTGGATTTGGACTACCTTAAAAGAGGGAGGGTTGTTTTCATCCCTGCTGTCGATTTGCCTTGACAGTGCTTTAAAGTCAATATTACCCTAAAAATGTTCTACTTTCATAACAGGCAATTTTGTTTGCGTTGAAAATGCTTTGTTTGATTTCTGGAGCCATTCATTACAGGATCAAGGCTTCAAATTGGAGCCAATTAGGTATAAGAGCTGCTTTTAAAAAGCTTTTTCCAAACGCCAAGAGCTTGAAGGTTAAAATGCAGTGAACTAAGCATCCAGCCCTGCTCACGGGAAAGCTCTGCCGAGGTGGCCCCGCTGCGGAGTCGGGTACCACCCAGGGCCGGCATCCCCCTTGCTGAGGCTGCATCCCCGGCAGGAGCTGGTGCCTGCAGTCAGGCAGTGTACAGTGGCTCACCCTTTTTTCTATATTTAGTAAGAAGTGCATCAGCATCCCTTTTCCTCCCTGAATTCCCTCTGGGAACAGAGCTAGTAAATAGCTGTTGCACTAAAAATAACACCTGCACCAGCCCCGGCAGCCTTTTTCCCTTCCCTGGCTGAACACGAACCCAAAGGGCTCTCACCCCCACCTCGGGAGCAGGTGTTTGGATTTATGATTATTTTTATTTAAAAAAAAAAAAGGCAGAAATGAACCACTTAAAAATGTAAAGACCATGAAACCGCCTGTAATGCTTAACCTTTGGAAAAGATTATTAGTGCTCTCAGCCGTCTCCTCTCTATTTAATAAAACCCAAGGCAGCCCCGGCACAGCCTGCAGTGATTTTCCAGCCGTTGCTGGCAGCCAAAAGGTGACCCGGGATTGCGCAGGCAGAGCGGCCAGACCACTCCGGGAGCACGGATCCCTTGCCCTCTCCCCTGGGCAAGATGGACATCGTCCCTGGTTTTACACCAGCCTTCTGATCGACTGCTTTCCAAGGAGAAATGCAAGAAATCCTGGGCAATTTGCTACCCTGGCGCTGCTCAGCATTATAAACGGTTTTTATCACAGAAATAATGTCCTTTTTTTCTTGTTGTTTTTTTTTTCCCCTTGTCATTTTTTTTAAAATGTTTTCTCGAAAGTGAGGAATGAGTCAAATCTCAGAAGTCTGAAAATAACTTGCAAAGAATTTATGGTTCCCTGATGCTGTTCTCGGTTTAGGTTGTTTACTTTCTGTTCCAACATATCAAATAATTCTGGGTTGGAGGGTGAGTTGCCAACAGATAAAAACCAGCTGACAGTCACAGGTCCTTCTTGGGGGTCAGATCTGCTGTGATGCTCCGGACTAATGGCCCTGGGTTAATAGTCGTGGCTGGATACATACCTAGAGCAGAAGTATTTCCACTTTCACGCTCCACGCAGAAGGGAGGATGGTTTGATTGCAGCCATGAGCATACCGAGTTGCACGGGAACCGATCCCATCCGTTAATCAGCATTCGTGAGCCGCTTCCAGAAACTTGACCTGTCGTTCCCATTTCTGTGAAGAATCCACCGATTTACTGGGGAAGGTCTGGGGGAAACCAAAACCGAAACAAAACCAAAAAACCCCCACCAAAACCAGCCAACCCAGCAGCACCAGCCAGGAATTGGAAATTGCGACTGGGTTCCAGTGCTTATTTTTCATGGTTTTTTTGTGTTTTTTTCTTCTTTCTAAACCTCAAGTAACAGTTAAAAGAAGGAGGAAGAACTTAACGAGCCATGAATGCTTCAAATGAGGAAAGAGAGCCTAACATTTAGATTTACAGCACAAATGGCTTGGGTCTTAACTTAGCCTGGGAGCAAAACTCTGCTTTCTAAGGTGTTTTTCTTTTTTCTTTTGCTGTTGGGGTTGCTTCCCAGCTGGGAGGGCTGGGGAACCCCTGCAGACCTCCTCGCTCTGATGCTCGGTCCATAGCAGCTCCGTCCTGCCCGGTGGAAGGAAGACGTATTTCTTAATTGGTTGTGTAATGGGATCATTTATAATGTTTTAGGTAATCATACCAACGATTTCGAAAGGTCTTTTTTATCCTGTTGACACCCTAGGTTTTGTTTGAGGTTTATTTGGATTAATTGGGTGGATGTTTGGGGAAGAGAACAAATACCTGCTGGTATTTGATTTTGCTCGCCCAGCTGTGTGATGAAGAGAAATGGCAGGAGAAGACCTTAAACCCCATTATATTGTCTCTGGGGAGATTTGTGGCGGATAGTTGGGTCCTAGAAATAGAATTTTGGAGCCTCGTCACTGCAGTTAACTGGAGTGTTTTGGGGTCTGAGCATCAGGGTGACCCGGAGAGGCTTTAGTGCCCGAACGGGCACTGGGTTTTTCATCTCTGGAGGCTGCGCGGCAGGGAGCTCTTGGTTTCTCCTAATAGCTCTGTGGCCTGTGAGTAATGAGCAATTAATTATAGAAATATTTGAATAATGTTTTTTTCTGGCTGCCTCTACTTGTTTACTCCTATATTTGATATTGGCCCTCCTTCATTTAGGTTTTTTTTTCATTTTAATGGAGCAGTACAAGATTATGGACTCTTGCAACAGATTGGCGTCTGGCGGTGTAGTGGATGCACGTCTAGGAAGGACAACCGAAAGCCGTTAGTCTCTCATAGACCCCTGTTCTTCTAGGACCTTGAATACTTAAAAAAAACACTTGGGAATTGTCTCCATGCATTACATGGCTTCATTTCAAATACTTTTTCATCAGCTTCACCATGTTCAGGTACGGGGCTGCGAATGCTGTGATGCTCAAGACTTGATAGGTACAATTTTGTCTGTTCACAAGTACGAAACATGAAAAAATGATTATAGGAATGATAATAATGAGTAGCATTGGCAACTTTTTTTAAGGTTAAATGTTGTTTGCACAATGATACAAGGGCGCTTGTGCGCTATTTACAGAGCACCTTGGAGAGCTGGGAAAGTCTTCATTGAAGGTAAAGCAGCTCCTTTATTTAGCTGGATCTTCAGGAGAGGAGAGATCCTTGCACTTGGAGGGCAGGAAGGGGATCTATGAAGCATGAAAGCAGCGGCATCCAGGACTCCATTTTACACTAATTAAGATATAGGGGACTGAGTTCATCGCAGGACAGCGCCGCTTTAGCCAAGAAAGTAAAACGTACCAGTTACTGCCGTTTCCAGATTTCCCTGCTTTTTGGCTCTCAGTCTGACCAGCAGCATCATTCGAACACAGCTTTTATCATGATTTAATGTGTATCTTTTAAGAAGGATTTTAATTCCCTGTTTGAAATAAGAAAACGTCATAAATCAGAGGCAGAATCTTTTAACATTTACAGTTTTAAATGAATTCCTGTTGAGAGTCTCTTAAGCCAGATTTATATCTGATTCTGCATTGAACTGTGTCGTTATGTGGGACTGAAAAACTCTTACAAAATTAGGCATAATGCAAAAACATGCTGAAAAGACAGTTCTGCTGGAATGTGGAACATTATTATGTTAGAGAATATTGGAGAGAGGAATATGCAGAAAGGGGCAATTACTGTGGATATTTTCCTTTTAACGAACCTTGCACAGTTCTTCGGTGGAAGGGTTTGCTGCTGTCTCCTTGCAGGAAAAGGCAAATTGAGAAAGCGCTGATATTTTTCACCTCATCTGGCGTTTCAGCGTAGCTGCCTCGTTGCGAAGAGCAGGACTGTTACGTGTCACCCGCGTGGTGGGAGAGAGGACAAACCAGGCTGGAGGGCGATGCTCGCGGGCATTTGGCAAGTTAGAAAAGAATCATTGCAAGTAGCAAGCACAGTGTCCTGCTCTGACCAGCGCTATTCATTTCGTGTCCACGTTTTACACTTTGAAACCCAAAAGGAGAAAATCTCTCTAGGCTTCCAGCCAAACGACCGTAGCAGCCGGTCGCAAATAAACCAAACCCAACGTTTTCCCCCAAAATGTGTTCCTAGGACCAGCAGTCCGGATTCTTACATCTTAAAATCTGCCAGCGTCCTTCAGCCCTCTTGTTTACCGGGGCTGGAGATGTTGGACTTGGCCAGTCTTGAAATTGCCTTTTGCGGGACGTTGTGCCTGGTGGTATTGACGCAAGATGATGGGAATAGCTCCGTGGTTTTTCCTCTCCACAGATCTCCTTCAGTGTCTGCCGTGGGATTGCTCCCTTGATGGGGAGGTTCAGCTTTAGGTGATTCCTCTCCTGCAACAAACTGCTGCTTTCCTTTCAAAAAAGGAAATTGAGTGGATTTGAACTCTTCCAATTTGGATGGAAAATGAAAAGTTAAACTTAGTGCATTTGCTGATGATGTGGTACTTAAACCTGAGTAAAGTAGGGAAAAAGATTAATAATGCAGATGCTGCCTGAAGTACTACTTCAGCCACTGTTCTTCCAGCTGAAATTAACTTGGCTGTTTTATTGAAACAGGCCAGAAGAGCTAAATATTCTCAATTTTTCATCCTCAATTGAAGAAGACAATAAAAATATGAAGTACTGTCTGGAAGATGTTTAATAATATAGCCCACATGCCTTAGTTGGGGAAGTGGTGAAGGGGGAAAAAAAAAAACCCTTAT
The DNA here is from genome assembly GCF_000690535.1 of Cariama cristata. Lineage (NCBI taxonomy): Eukaryota > Metazoa > Chordata > Aves > Cariamiformes > Cariamidae > Cariama > Cariama cristata. Next base: position 20,009 of record NW_009605350.1, on the reverse strand, counting down.
ATACAGCATTATAGTGGTGTGTTTTATGTAGAGATCCCTTGTGTTTCTCCCTCATGTGTGATGGTTTGGCTGGGCTCAGCAGGAGACTGCCAGAATAAACATGAAACGATTCAATGGCAAAGTCATTTGGGACCTTTTCTCTCCCAAATCTGTTTTTTTGCTAAATTTTGGGGGTAAAGAGTGCCCTTTGATTTTGCATTCAGCGGCCCTCAAAATCTTGCTTTGCCCACAAAGGTGGGGCTACAGAAGGTGATCTGGTCTGTCCCGCCGTGATGCACCGAAGCACGGTTGGGGTTTGCCGGTCGATGGAGGAGAGCTGCAGAAAATTAAATGAGGTTCATCTTTATTTCTGTGGGAGTCGAGAGCAGGGTAGCCTTTCCCCATGATGCGCACCTGCTCCGGAGCATGGGGACACTCTTCAGCATCTCCAAACCACGTGACTGTTCAAATTATATAAAATAATTGAGGTTTTTACTATTACACCGTAATTAATGCATTATAGATACATGTATCTTACTGAACTTTCTTTATTTTTGATCCCACTGCATATTTGACTCTTTCAGGCTATGGAAGAGAAGTCCCGTTTGCGGTACTAGAGCGAACAGCGACAGCAAGATGACAGTTCACCTGTTTCTTTAAATCACAGGGTTTAGTCCAATGTCATCTAAAAGAAAGAATAATAATAATAATAATGATGATGATAATAATAATAAAAAAATAATCATGTAATGGTCTGTGGGTATTTTCCAGTAACTAAAGATTGGGCATTATTTAATACTGCTCTGTTTTACTGACTGTCCCTCAGTTTGGGACTTAAATGGAAGATAAAATCTATCCTAATCCCGTTAGGCACTGGCTGATTCAAGGTCTGACTTTGCTAATACTTGCGACTAAGGGTACTTCTGGGCCGA
>NW_009605350.1:16689-19067 GCF_000690535.1 Cariama cristata | reverse complement strand
GGTTCAGGACAACCATTGCTAAGTGTGTTTGTGCAGAATTACGGTCTTGCTGTTATAAAGACCCATCGCATTTTTCAGTTTACTGTTTTCCATGTGTATTTGGCAGGTAAAATTGCTGAGCAGATCTTGTTTAACTCTGGTTTCTGTTAACCACTGCTTATTCACTTGATTGTGTTTTTTTCTTCTCCTTTTCATGTGTTTTAGAGAAAAATATTTCTCGTCTTAATCCACTTTCTTCATACCAGGTTTAACCTTGAAAATAAAGCATTTAAATTGTCCACTTGCTACTTCATAGGAGTTTAAGAGTGACAAGGGCTAGCCACTTTGAGCTCTGGTCACGCTGACCTGGAAGAAATGCCTTGGTTTAACAGAGCTGAGCCTTACAAGTCTGTACAGCTCAATCAGCATTTTCCTTCTAGTAATAAACAATCTCCAGCGACTTCTCAAATTAAAATTTTAATGAAAAGTATAGCAGAGTGGGCTGAAGTCTTAGGAGTGCTGGAAAAAGATCTATGAATGTGGTCTAAATGGGATCGTGTAGAATAATCATTAATTATTAATTATCAGCGGCGAGCATCTGAATTTGCTGGGATGCAGGAAAGCAGTTGTTAAGCGGGGACGCTGTGGGGCACCTTTATCTAGATAGAGCGAGTTCTCCATTTCCATGGAATCTCCCTGGAAGTGTTTAGGCATAGGTGTAAAACCTGTTGTGGCTCGGGTTGGGTAATGTTGGCTACACATCTGACCTTTTTTTTCCCCTTTTCTTTTTTTTCCTTTTCTTTCATTTTTTCTCCTTTTTTTTCTTTTTTTCTTTTTTATTTTTTTTTTCATTTTCTTTTTTCTTTTTTTCCCTCCCTTTATTTTTTTTTTCCTTGCGCACTCCTGTCTCTCTCTAAGTTTTCTTTGGGAATGTGTCCAAGCCTGTTTGAAGCTGTTTTTTTGTTGTTGTTGTTGTGCTGAGGCTGCCGTTGGTTTCACCCTTCTACTCCTTTAACTTTAGGAGTTAAGCTTTAACACTTTAACTCAAGTGTGCTGCCTTGGCATTGCTGCGAAACGCCTTCGCAGTCAGATGACTTGATCAGCTATCGGAGTTCAGGATTCCTAAATGTCATCCTATAATGTCTAATTAAGGTTGCAGTTTGAAGACATCATGTACTTTAATTGAAAACTGTAAGAGTAATCTATTCCATTTTTTTCTGTTAAATTAATAGTGTGGACCTTTAGCAGATGGTTAGCGAGACACTGTTATTAATGAAAACATCCCACCGCCTGCAATCCAGCCGCTTGTCACCGTGCGCAACGCGGAGAAGCAAGACGTACATCTTCCCAACCGAATGCACTTTCCACTCCGTGGCTTTATTCTCCTGCGGAGCCAATTAGCGGTCCCAGGGCTGCCATTGCACCTCTTTTGCAAGATTTAAACTCTGCAGAGGTGTTTTCTGCCTGGCGAGGCCGCGTGAAGGAGCTGGCAGCAGCCAGCAGGCTGCAGGTCATCTTCTGCTCTCTGGCAAAGCAAGGGAAAGCAAGAAACACTTTGGGCCCCCAAAATTGTGATTTTTTTTCATCCATTAGGGTAATAGACCAAGTGGTCTGGCTTAAGCTATTTAAAGATATTTTCAGGGGTATAAATAAGTGCTTCTGCTGTGTGCAAGCACCCACCACGTTAATAGGGCTGAGCTCTCCCTCTCCATCCCCGCATCCTCGTGGGGGAACGTCAGTGGGTCGTGTTTGCTGGTCCCAGGTTTCGGTAACGAATCTTTTGTTCCCCCTTTTACGCTCTCTCTCTTCCTCTCCCGTCTCCTATTGCTTTGCTGCTTCCCAGGGGGACAAGCGGCAGCCGCAGAGACAGGGAAAAGCCGGAATATTTATCACTCTCTCCTACGCAGAAGCTCTAAAACGGCTTCTGCAAAATAAATCTCCTTTAAGACCCTTCTGGAGGGGGGTTTGGCTTACTGCTCCAGGAATAAAGAAAAGCCTTTTCTTTCCCAGGCGACTAGCTGGGCCCCCCAGCGGTGATGGCTCGGGAACCTGCCACGTCCTGGCGACTTGTGGTTTTTCCGTCTGCCAGAAAATGGGCCTTTAAAAACCAGCCATTTGCTGGGGGAGTGGTGGTGGTGGAGCACAGGGTGATGCAGAGCACCCTTATGTAGGTGCCATCAGGCATCTGATGGAGATGGGTATCCCCAGGGCGAGAGCATCGCTCCAGGATAGAGGCTGCTCGGAGGGAGGAGCGTCAGGGATGCAGGGATCGCCGTTTCCCAATAGCTCCTCGTCTTTGCGGAGGAGGAATTTGCATCGGCTCCGAGGAGATGAAGTTGGAGTCCCTGACGAGGCAGGGACCTCGTTACAAAGCACATCTTCCCCCCCCCCCCCGCCGG
>NW_009605350.1:15172-16658 GCF_000690535.1 Cariama cristata | reverse complement strand
GGGGACCGATGCTGTTTTTTCACGGGGGGGACAGAAGCGTAGCGGAGGTTTTGTGCACAGCAGCCCCCTCGGTATCGCCTCCCCCTCCCAGGACAGGGAGCCCCTCAGCACGGCGGTGACTGTAAATGATTCAATTAGTTAGCTGCAGATACTGATAATAAAACCCGGCTTCCATCTAATTAAATAGAACGTTAGTTGATGTACCCTTACTCAATTAGAAAAATACATTTTAAATGAAGTTTTAATTTATTTTTGTCTTTAATTCCATCGTGATGGAAGAGGAAATGTAGTAACTGGAAAGCTTGCTTTCAGGTACCTTGTATCAGCCACCGAACGCCGCACCGCACCGCTTCCCCCCCTGCATTTTGGGGGACAATTAGAGCGAGTCCCGTTGAAGGGCAGCTGGTGCTGCGAGGCTGGGCGGGTATTTGCAAGAAAATTCATGGCACGTTTTGGAAAACCAAAGCCACGCAAGTGCAGCCTGACAACTAATTCTTGCTTGTCTTGGCAAAATGCAACACTGGGAAACCTCTATCCCGCCAGCCTCCGGCTTGTATCGCTAAGGCAGGTTGTCGGCGAAACCGTAGTAATACTTGGGTTTATTGCCCTTCGCAGCCTCAGGGTATGCAGACCATGTTTGCTTCAGAAAGCTGCAGGTAGGCAACGCTTCAAGACCAAAACAAAAAGCACTGCCTGCAAAAGGAAATAAAACATTCCAGTTTAAAAACTTGTCGTTGTTGACAGGTAGTTGTCAACCCGATGGCAGCCTGACTTGCATTTCTCTGCTGGTTAATCCAAAGCTTGCTTTGCTTTTCTCTTGCTTCTGATTTCTCCCCGGCTCACTGAGCGACATCCCTTTCGATGCTGTCTTGCTATTTTAGGCCAAACAACTGGACGAATGACTTGGTATTGCAATTTTTGTTCCAGTGATGCTGAACAAGGTAGTGAGAACTTGCTCTGTGTGGCTTTCGGATCAGTTTGTAGTTGTAATATTCGGAATATTAATGGCTTTGAGAGCGGGGCCGGCTAGAAAATGAAAACAGCTTGATCCCAGCTGAGAAGATGCTACATAATCAACATGAATTTGTATTTTCATTTCAGAGTGGAAGCGATGGGCTGGAATTTGTCTTTATAGCAGTGAGGACGTGGAGATTTCCCAAGAGAATAAATGTGCTTGCTTAAGAGATCGCAACTTTATTAGCTCTGTGGTACAAATCCAGAGATGTGTACAAACTTTCTTTTAAAACATGCATATATTTCAAGCTTATTAATTTAGATGCATTTAATTCAGACGAAGTAATAACTTGAAATTCGGACTTTTTTTTAAAAAAACCCAAAGTAATGATATATTACTTTGAGACAAGATAGGTGGCCTAAGCTACCTGGCACGGGGAATCCTGTTTGGGTTCCAATTTCTCTTTTTCTTTTGAGAGGTCAGGTGGGAATTGCTGATACCCTGGCAGTGATGCAGAGATGAGCTGGAGGG
>NW_009605350.1:7124-15157 GCF_000690535.1 Cariama cristata | reverse complement strand
TGGGAGGAAAGAGCTACCGCTCGAATCCATGGCTTTAGACAGCCCCTTGGTACCGTCTCTGGGACAACAATAATCCCAGTTAGCTCATGCTAAGGATCGCCTGCGCTCAGGGTTTCGGGTCAGAAGTTGAACGGGATGATTGCCTGACGGCTCTGTCAAGTGATGCCTCTGTGCTTGCAGCCCTGCTGTCTCCGGAGCTCGTGTCTCTATCAGCACGCCGAGCCGAGCTGACGTGACCGTTCGCTCACCCCGGAGCGCGCCACGCTGCTCGGGGCTCTGCCTCTTCTCCCCACACCGTCCAGCAGCATCGGCGGGAGGCAAGACTACGGCTGCATCCTAAACACATACGTCCCACACAGTAGTGTTTCCTTGCATATCCTCCGGGTTGAAATTTGGATTCAGAGATTGTCTTCTGCCAGGCAGGGGTATTTGTTGCGAATTTGAAAGCTTTTCATAATCTTTTCTTTTTCTTCCAAACAACATGTGTGTTCCACCGCAAGTCCTTCAGCTCAGAGCAGAACAGAGTCCACAGCTTTCCTGCGCGTGTGATGGACATAGGGCCTCTCCAACACCGCCAGTATGTTAGATCCCTGCCCGTCAGTCCGTTCCCTGCTCAGTGATGATGTCTTCTTTAGTTCCTGTACATAAAGGGAAGCGACGCTTTACAGAAGCTGTGCAGCACGCAACAACGAGTGCTCTGCTCCCGGCTGCTCCTTGGCCCACGCTGCCGGGCTGCAGCTTGTCCTCTCCACGGCAGCTGGGACACGGGAGGTGAGATCAGGTCACCCACGTTGCTGCAGCTCCACGTGGTTATGTGCCATCGTTAAATATTGAAGCAACCAAGAAGCTGCAGTCACGTAGCGTTGGGTGGGAAGCGTGGTGCTGGCTCTCCTACCACCGTCACCCCTCGGTCTGGGCACCCAGCACAGCACCCTGAGCTGATAACGCCTGCGGGTCGTTTCTCTGCTCGGTTCATACGAGGCTTAACAGGGCAACGGCAGCGCAGGGCTCTGGGGGCGAAGCTGGAGGAAGAGCAAGGAGAACATCGTTGGTGGCAGTTGTCTAGAGATGCTGTAGCCCCCGTGCGTCCTCTCTAATGCAGTTAACTTGGCTTTGCAGCTGATGGCTCTTTGATGCATGCGAACTAATAATCTTAACAAATAGGGGAATGCAGAATAAAAATAAATGCTTGTTTATATAAAATGCTTTCAGCCCGAGCAACAAAGTGTAAATTAAACCACTGAATTATATCACCAAGTTTAGGGTAAAACATAACTTGTGTGATTTTAATGTTAAGTTATCTAATTGCTTTACAGGGTGCTTCCATTAGCTGATCAAATTAAACCGTTTTTTTCTCAGTGGTGTCTCAAGCTCTGAACATGGGGCTCAGTCCTGCCGGCTCTCGCTTAGGTGGTAAAGCCATGTGCCAAGCGTTGCGATGCAGTCGGCAGGCACGGTCAGAAGCAGAGCTGGATCTGCACAACTTTCCATATGTCAACCTTTCTCAGCGATGCTCGCTCAGTTTGTTTGCTGAAAACAGCTGTTTCTAAAGCTGGGCTTAGAAGGGATTCGGGGCTGGGTGGGACATCCCGACCAAGGGACTGCTGGCCTTGGTGTGTGGCACCCTCGCCCGCAGAGGTGTTTTTGGGTGGCTCTGGGGTCCGTCCAATGCCACTTACTCTGACCGGTGCCTCGGGGGGACTCGCCAGTGGCAATGAGTCGGGCGTTTACGGTGAGCACGTGTGTCCTTTTATTTCCTTCGCTCGCTTTATAATTAGACGGCAAAGCTGAGGACAGAGAGCTGGGGTTTCAAAGCCTGGCTCTGTCTCGTCTGACCTTGCTGGTGCCACGCTGCCTTTTGTTTGTAATCTCGGGCAAGAAGCAATGGAAAAACGGTTTGATAGGAGACAAAAGCAAACAATAGCCTCGCTCCGAAGATACGATGAATGGGATGTAATTGAATTTTTTGGTGAAGACATTGATTTGACCCTGTAAGACACACAGAGAATCTTTAGGGAATTAACGCACATTAAAATGCAGGGTTTTTTTTTAATCAGAGGGCTTTTATTGTGCCTATAGTTTTGTTCTTAATTATTTAATGACTTTGTGTCTTCTAGTGATAAATCTATTTCTTCCCTCTCTTTTCCAAAGGAAAAACGACATTGGTGTGACAAAGGGGTACATGCCCCAAGCAGCTGATGAGCACTGGCTCTTCGTTAGCAGCCCTGCTTGCACCCCAAAACACAGACAGGCACGTGCTTTAAAAAAACCATCTCTTGCAAACTGTTGATAAAACGTCAGTGTTAGTCTGGCAACTTTCTTCTGGGTCTTTCAAATTTATTTTTGCAATCTGTGTATACCAAAAACACTGTAGGAATTAATTTATTGCAAGAAGGTGTGTGGGATATGGTGTTTGGAAGGAAAATTTCCTGACGGGCTGCTCGAGGTGGGTTTGACCCCAAGCTTTTGGAGTGCTGACCTCTCCCAGCTGCAGCTCCTTCTGTGCTGCCTATGGCTTCAAGACTTCTCAGAAACCTCATCCTTGGATTTTGCGTCTCCCAGGTGGTGCTCTCCTCACCAAGCTGACAGATTTGAAAAAAAAATAATAGCTTTTTTTATTGCTTGAGCTGCTTTGGCTTGCCCTTAGCTCGGTTCGGGCTTTGCTTGGAGGAGCTGCTTGGCTGTGGATTTGTGCGTGCATACCACCTGCATCATCTCTTCCATGAAAAGCATCTCCTTTCGCTCCTGTCTCCCACCTCGGAGCATCCACCGCTGTGTGTGCAGTACCAGTCTGTTTGCTGCCAACCCTGGATTCTGCGGTTTGCTGGGACTTTCCTGGGTGATGGACACAAAGTCGTATAGTTACAGAAAGCAGAACATTTAAAGAACGAAATTTAAAGGGAGGTTGCTGCTGACAGCAGAGAAGCCTTCCCCAGCGCATCCTCCCCGCCCTGGTCCTGTGCATCCCACCCCTGGGACGGGCTTTCTCCGTCCAGGCTGCGGGCACTGACCCGACACACCTTGCTGCTGAGCTCGTCTGCTCCTTGTGCCTGGTGCGCGCAGCTCTCCTATCGATTTCCTTTAGAAAACCAACATTTCACTGTGCGGCACCAGTGTAGGGCTCACCCCAGTGCCCAGGATGTGCCTTTTGCTGGAAATTTGCCTTTTTGCCTGGCTTTGTGTGTGTGCGTGTGAGCGTTCGCCGTGAGCATCGCTGAGCATCACTGAGTCATCTGTTTCTCACAGTTCTGCTCCAGTTTGGGGTGGCAGACGAGAGATTATTCTCCGAGGATCTTGGTGCTTATGTAGAGACAGAAGTTGGCACATAGGTGTCGAACCCTAAATAGGCATTTCTGTTCACTTCTTCCCTGCGCGGCGTGGGGTTGTGTGGCCGGGACGGCGTTCAGCTGCCCCGGCAGAAGCTCTCCTGACACCAAACCTTGTTCAGACTCTGCATTCCCGGTTTCGATTCCCCCTGCACCAGCGGCCGTGTAAACTGGATCGAGGAGCCGACAGCGCGGTAGCTCATGATGCTGAGCCCCTCCTCGCTGGTGATGCTGAGACATCCCGGTGAAGGATGTGGTACTCTGGGTGACAGGTTGCAGGCAGGCACGGGCAGGGTGAGCAGATGATGCAGGAGGTTTGGGGTTTTTTTTTTCCTGTTTACATGCTGGTCATTGTAATTCTGAGTACTCGGAGCACGGAAGGCAGTGTGGAGGATTCGCTGTCTCTCGGCTGTACATGTTAATTTATAGCGCTGCTGTGAGCTAGATTTTCCTTGTTATCCAAGGTATTTCCTCTGGAGGAGGGAAATCAGGCTGTAATATATCATTAAGCAGAAAGCCTAGGGGAGCTCTTCTCCTAGTTGATGCGGATCCTTCTTTTATCCTGTTAGAAGAATTGAATTGTACGTTTTGAGTTGTCTGAAGATCCAGCATGGATTCTGGCTGGAGCTGTGGCTTTCCATACCACGGCGGCAGGGGCAGGAGCTGCCTGGACATCTCAGTAACACGTGCCTGTGTTTCGGTGGGTCGCCCGCGTACCTGCGGCATCGATCGGCAGCTTATCCTTTGGTCTGCCCGAATTTCCTGAGCAGGCCCAGGCCGGCAGCGTGGAAACAAATGTTTTGCCTCCAAACGCGAGCGTCGCGTTGCCACAATTCCTCCTGTTAGTGACAGTTTTGGGATGAAGATTTCGAGCATGCAGGGTATAGGCCGACTGGAAGGAATAAAGTAAACAAGCCTTGGGTAAGACTGATGTTCGTTTACCTGAATTATTTTGCTCTTCTGTGCTGTAGCAATATGTTTATTCAGCCATGAAAGTTAAAAATGGTTTTGCCCTCCTTACGACAAATTGATTTTTAGTAGGAATAGGTAAAATCCCATGCTAATCTGAAACCTCCCTCCAAACTTGCCTGTTTTTGCAAGATCTTGAGGGTGAATCAGCCGGTTGCGCCTCTGCATCAAAGAGATTGATTTCTGTAAATACCTGCTTATGCAGCCCATCCGCCACGAGAGTCCGGGGGACTTGGGTGTTAGAGACGATGTGTGGAGGGCTCCCTCCTCGGCATCCCCTGGGGCTTGTTCCTTGGGATCTCCAAAGCTCGCCTCGCTGTAAGGTACGAGATGACGCAGATTTGTAACGCAACGAGTCGAGGACATAATGTGGAATGGGTTGGGAATAAAATTCTGCAGACCGCAGCACATTTGGTGGAAATACTGTACTGGCTTTGAAAAAAAAAAAGCAGAGATCTTGCTTCATATTTTCTGAAGAATTTTAGTTGGAGAGTTTGGGGGTTTTTTACACATATATATGCATAAAATCAGTGGTTGGCTCCTACAGCTCACACCCTGCATCAAAGCCGTGAGTTAATGATACATCGGCAGCTCTTGAGAGGAGCGATGGGCGATTCCTCTTCAGAGCCTGATGGAAATCTGGGACCAGACCTTTTTGGCCGTGCAGTGTCCAAACTTTAGCAATTGCATCTGATTCAACTGCTGCTCCTGTAAAAGTGCAAGATTTGGCATTGTCTCTGGGAAGGTCATGAATATAGATGCCGTGCCAGCGACTGGCGTCTTGATGGAGGGCTGCACCAGGTTATTTTGATATTGGATTTTACGTGGCAATTAGTCGGAAATTAAAAAGAGGTGTTTTCAGAGCTTCATGTCACTGCTTCTCCTCCTAGCTCACGTAGAAGCGGTACTGCTCTACGGTAATCGTTTAAAACTGTGGAGTCGGGTTTGGGAAACAAGGGGTGCGATGGTGGATTCTGGGAGAATTTATTTGCAGTGTAAACATGTTGGTCAGGAGTCATTAATATGACATTCACACAACTCTAATAAAGTACATAACACGGAGATCTGGCACTGCTGCAATACCCAGAGGACATTAAGTATGAGTCTTAAAACCAAGAGTATTGGAAACAAGGTATTTTTACGTCTCGTTTGGGAGTAATATAATTGCATTTTGTGGCTCTAGCAGATGCTTGGGCCAGCTGGTTGGAGAGCATTGTGGATTTTTTTTAGCTTTGGTACTATACAGCTACAACCCTTATATAGAACTATCTTTAAAAAAAAAAGAAAAGAAAAAGGAAGAAAAAAAAATCATCTTCTGGTCGAAAGACTCATTTCTTGTGCGTGCGTTACCTTCGTGATGGCACAGTCTGTAGACGCTTCAGTTGCAGAAGCTCTGGAGATGAAACTGCACGTGGGTTTGGGGTCTCGTTTGGGGCAACTGAATGTTCAAGGGAGCTTCACCGACCTTTCTGCATAGCTTTTGCTATTGCAGGTCTCTCTGAGAGGGAGACTCTCGACCCGGCTGGGAGGCAACTTTTGAAAGAAAACCATCAAAAAACTATGTATTTCTGAGTTTATCTTCATGCGGGGGGAAAAAAAACTTGTTTCCAGCAGCCTGTGGCCTTCAGCCCCAGGGGTCCTTGGCCATCTCTAGGTGTTGGGACATTGCTGATGTGGTGACAGCAACTGTCGTGATTAGGGACGGTCACTGGTCCTGCATCTGCTCCGGCACAGATCACCCCGCTCTCTCCCGGGGCTGCTGCTGATGCTCAGCCTGTCTGTGGTGTGACCGCCCCACAACCGCTCTGGGTTCATACCAAGGAGATGGGTAGGCGGCCATCCCACGTTCGTCAGGCGTATGTACAAACACCGTCGTGAATTATCTCTCCGGCACCGATAATTTCCTGCAAACAAATCGGTTCTGATCTGGAAGTAATCGCCCATATCATTCCTGCAAGTGGGAGCGATGACTTATGTTGATGTCACCCGCTGGCTTTTTATGGCAACGATTAATAATTCAGTAATTCTCTCTGCAGTGATGCTGTCCTATTTATAAATATTTAATTTACCTTCCCATGTCCGGGTTGTCGCTGCCCTCCCCTTTGCCTCCTGACGTAACGCCAGGCTCTCGGCGATGCTGCGGTCACCAAAGTTACCAGCAAATTGTCTGTGCTGGAAAATGTTAATGCCTTTCCTCATTTGTATCTCTTCATTACATTATTTAAGGGTGGCTTTGGTGGCGTGAATACGAACATTGACCAAGCGTGCTATTTCAGTCAAAACCTGATTTAATCTGCAGACCTAACCCTGGGCTGGCAGCTCCTTGTCCCTGTTATAAAACTTCTCTATTATAAAAGTTTCCAGTTTCCAACACAGCCATGCAAATAACACTTTTTTTCTCTCTGCGTTTCTCTTTCAGGAAATTGCAGCTTATTTAATAACGTTTGAAAAGCATGAAGAATGGCTAACAACTTCCCCTAAAACAAGGTAATGTTGCTCATGCTTCAGCACATTGACTCATTCTCGCTGATGACTTGACTCGCTAATCAATGCATCGGCCACCGAGTGAAAACTCCCAGTCATGCTTGATGGCTTGAGACACCAAACTCTCATTAATTGACTTAATAAGCATTTTATTGAATGAAATTGGATTGATTAAAAATGGAAGAGCTGCAATCTCGACAGGTTAAAGTTTTAACCCGATTGTTCAGGATTTAATTGTATCCCTTCAGATGAACAGATTTGAAAGCCTTTGAGCGAGGTTGCAGGCTATTTATCTTGACAGTGCTCCCTACAGCCTCCAACTTTAAATAAATAAAGAAGTGCAAAGCCCTCCCCTGTGCTTTGCCTGTTTAACATGCAGTCGCAGGAATTGTTTGCGTTTTGGTGTTTTTCTTGCTGGGGTTAAGTGTTTGATGGCAAGGAGATCCCAAAAAGCCCCATTAACAGACATGTTTGCAGTTTATTATTCAGTAAATGTCACGTCTTCTTCGTGCTGCCATAAATGTTTAACTCCTCTGCTCCCCTGAGAATCACTACACAAAGTTTCGACTGCGGATGTTTTCCTGCCATTTCGGCTGTGTTTGGGCTCGCAAAGTTGCCGTACCTCTCACTAACACAAAAAAACGACTCTTGCTTTCTAATGTTGTGAGGTTTTTTCTTTTTTTTTCCCTTTTTTGCCAATCCACCTCTTTCCTCTTGAAAAGGGCAGGGTTATCGGAGACAGCTTGCTAGGACCAAGGTTGGAGAAAAGCCTTTTTTATCATCCCGCATCCCATCGCCATCCGCTGCAGAGAGCCGATGCCAGAGGTGTCCTGAGCAGCTTGTTGCTGGGTTTGGCATCGCCTCCCTCTGTAATTAGCGGGGCCAGAAATTAGAGTGAGACGCAAGGACCAGGATTGAACCTAATGAATAGCACAGATGAATCCCCCGTGTGTTTCATAGCTCCCAGCCGAGGAGAGGACGGAGGTGGAGGAGGGCAGTGGAGCAGCAATTGGGGCACAGAGAGGACCTGCTTTCCATGAAATACAGGAAAATAAGAGCTGCGTAATTTTAGGTTTGGCTTCCCCACCGCGCGCCCGCAGTCTCTTCTGTATTTTTTGTGACATCTTTAAGTAATGCATTTGCTTGTTGTATTAAAATCTGTTGGTAATACCTGGAAAGGGAGATATTTGAAACTCCGTTGCTTTCTCATATGGTTCTCCGAGACTCAAAGCTGCGGTGGTGGCTGAAGGGCCC
>NW_009605350.1:0-7093 GCF_000690535.1 Cariama cristata | reverse complement strand
GACGTTTCCTTCTGATGGCAGATGAGCGTCTCACCTTGGTGAGTGCATAAATGCTTTTTTTCACTCCCCTTCTTGACTGCAGGACAGCAGGTAATTTGATAATATTAAAGGCGGCTTTTTTCTGACCTGGTAATCCAAGTTTCAGAATTAATGCAAGATAATTTCTTGCTGAACCAGTGCCAGATAAGCCTGTTAAGTGGTCAGAAAACATAGTAACTAGTCTGAATATACATGGTGTCATGAAAGATAAGAGATTATAAATGTTTTTGTAGCAGCGTCTTATGATTTTAAGAGTTTGGTTTGCTAAAGGCAGTGCATGAAAATAATTTTCTGATTAATATTACAATACTTTCCTCCTGTGTGTTTACACTTGAAAGAAAGAATGTCCCAGGAGAAGGGAAGTTGTGACGGCTGTTCAAGGACCTTCTTAAATCGTTGAGTTAGTTGGGTTTTTTTTAATATAAAAATTAATTGGAAGAGTTAAATGCTGAGTTCATACAATCAGAGCTCTCAGTATTACAAAATTAATGACATCGATCTGGCGCTGAACGGAAACACTCCCTGTTCTTTGTTTGCTGCTGTGGGCGCCACTAATTTCATCTCAGAAAATTAATAAAAATGAATTGTACCACTGACACTTACGGAGTTTCTTAATAAGATGATGTATAGTGTGATTTGAGGGATCGCTGTAGTGGACTCTGAGTGCGGTTGGACGATGCCCTTTGGGAGCTGGTGGTTGGCGGAGCTGTCGGCTGATGGTGAATTTTGGCGATGGGGTTTCATTGCGATCCAGTTCAGCTTCTGTCAGAGGAGCTGCCGCTGAGGTGGCTCAACGTGGTGTGGGCTTTAAAACTTCCCAGGTTACCGAGCTATGGCAGAAGGTGGCAAAAGAGGGAAGAGTTCGATTTGAGCCATGCCTGCCATTCCTGAATGTTTTCATCTCTTTCTCATAAAGAAGTTCCCGTGTTTACAACACAGTACCAGTCAGGTATTCCTTTGGCCCTGGATGGAGGATGGATGATGCCATTATGGTGGCATTAGAGGACCTATGAGAAAGCTTTTAAAGGTCTCTAAAATGGCTTTTTTATGAAACTTCTTGTAGAATGACTCTAATTGACAAAATATGCTGATATAAATATACTGGAATATTATTACAACAGTCTTTTCAGCATTCCAGTTGATCAACATAAATTAACAAGTACACCTCGCAAGGCATTGACCTTGATGTTTCCTTGGAATGGTGCTTGGTTACTTGATAATGTGCCGGGTAATCCGTAGTGGGTATTCCAAGTCAGCAGGGTGAACTGAGGAAGCTTTCTGCTAATGCAGCAAGGCTGAATTCTCTGACATTTCCAAGTTTAAATGCAAATCTGATGACAAAAAAAAAAATAACTTGACATTTCTCTATCAAGTAGAACTTAATTGTTATTTACATGGGAATCTCAATGACAAAGCCGACTTTGACGCAAAACGTTCTGCTAGATGAAGATACGTTGCCTATCTGTTTCCAAGTCCCTTCTGTAATTATAATTTTTAGAGTATTTTAAAAATACGCTTGAGAGATCCGATGTGGCTTCACCTGTGTTTCGCAAGTGAGGCAACTGAAAAGACTTGGCCGTGCCGAGAAGCTGCAAGGTTAGGTTTTCCAGCTGGGAATGCAATTCAGATGTCTTTATGCCCCTTACTGCCTTGCATTTACATTTCTGCTGCATGTACAGCAAAACTAGAGGGTTTTGGGTGGGTGGGCAGCAAGTACCAAGCTCTTGTTTTCTTCCTCACAAAGCCCAAAAGATAAATGTTTTGTGGGAAATGTCTCAGGACGCTGACACCGTGATAAGCCGTCACTCGTACCAATACACGAAGCGGTTGGGGAAATTCCCAGATGCGGGTTTTTCAGCCCGGAAAGAGCCCAAATGCCATTTTTAGGCAGTGAGACTTGGCAGTGATTAATATTTCTGCAACTAAAAAAAGTTGGGTGGCAGCCTGCTCCTACAAATCAATAGCGATTTACATACCCAGTCAGTGTGCCTTTGGGGTAATTCAGTTTTACTTCTGCTACCTACTGGGTTATTTTTAGCATTTTAATTCCCCTCTCCTAGCATCAGGAGAACAAGCTTTTGGTGTAATAGGCAGGGTGGCCATTCCCGCTGATCCATCCCGCCCGTCGGGAGCTCTTCCTTCGCTCGGGAGCAGGCGTGGACTGCGGAGGGGCGATGCTTCACAGCCCCAACAGCGAGTCAAGACTTCAAGGAGACTGGACCCAGCTCAAGTCCTAAGGTAGTGAAAAGCAGAAAAAATAAGTAAACCAGCTTTCTTTCGTCATCGATGTCGTGTGTTGGAGAGGACTGTTCTACCATTTATTCAGCTCAACTTTTGCCGATGCTGGTTGCTAAAACAGGGGATGCAGATGACATTTGACTGGTTAGGAATTGCTTTTCCCGACTGAAACTGCGCTCGGAACAATCGTTGTTTTCCTCTGTTACTTTTTTAGCGATTTTTGCTGGCTCCAGAGTTTTGACATTTCCTGAGAAATTCAATTTGTTATGTTAAATGTGGGCTCATGCCGAGGCTGGAGTGGAGGGTACCAGTCCGCAATGAGATTTAGAGGGAGCACGGCAGGAAAACCTAATACAATTATTATTTCAGCAAAACTGCCTGGGGGGATGTAAAAGTGAGAAGAAACGCGTCAGTCTCCCCTGGAGAGCATCGCTGTGTGCGGTGAGCCCTGCTCCGAGCCTGGTCCTCCCTGCCGCCGGTGCCGGGGGGCTGGAGAGGGGCTGGAGCCAGTGCTGGGAGAGGGATGGGGTCAGCATTGACCGATCCCTCTGGCACAGGCGGATTGCTGGGGAGGACTGACCCTGCTCCGTGGCGAGGAGCAGGATGAATGCTGTCCCTGGAGCCTCACCTCCTCCCAATCCCGTTACCCAAGGAGCATGCCCCATTCCTTATCTATCCATCAGTCCAGCTTAAGGAATGTGTTTTATCTTCGATGTATTTATCGAGGGCTTCTTAAAGATGGGTTCTTGCAGTATATGAATTTTGTATTAAGTAATTAATAGTAAAATTAATTGAATTATTCAATTTTCAGGTAAAAAATAGGGTCATAAATATTCATAACTTATTTTATTATGGGAATTTCCATTTCCTATGTCATTAAAGTGAGATTAACTAAGGTTGGGTTTAAGTGGAGATTGGAAACAATTGTGCTTTGGAATTAATTTACCGTGTTGGGCCGTTACCTTGCGAGACGGCTCTGTGCGGGAGCCGTCCTCCTGTATCGGGTAGATGCTGCTGCCGCGGTGTCGTGGCCCTTGCGAAATGAGCTGGAGGCTCCGCATTGAGGAGAAGCTCCTGTGAGCTGGAGGTCACGAAAAGGCAACTGCCCAGAGCTTGTGATCGATGACAAAAGTTCTGTCCGTCTCCCCTTCTGCTTGTTGCAAATAAAATACTCTTGGAACCTTGTTTAGACTTTCAAGGCACGTTGTAAAGGTCCTCGCTTTCTCGCGTGGCTCATACTCTCCACAGGATCCAGGACCATCAGCCTCACCCCTGTGCGGTGCTGAAATTTTGAGTTTTCTGCTTGTGTTGCTGGAAACTCTGTTTACGTGTTTGGGGTCGCGTATGACCTATTTTTCCTTCATCAAAGGCAATGTGTGTGCTGTCAGCTCTTTCTGGCTTGGGATGCTGCTTGACATAATCCCTGCTAAATGTGGCACATCTCTCTTTACACTTTAAAGATTTCATGACTCTCAATGCTTTCTTCTCGCTGCTCTCAGTATTTCCTACTCTTTTTTTTTTTTCCCCTGAAGAGGATAAACAGTACAGAGGTGGTTTTAAGAGGCATTGATTCATATAGATTTTTAGCCGCTGTGGTCCAGGGGTGTTGAGATGCCGATAATTAATTCCTTTAACAGCTCACCCCGTTTATTTTAACGTGACCTAATGGCAGAATCGCTGGGAGCCATCAGGACACCCTGACGCCGATCAGTTGACAGTCTTCAAGTATTTCATGCAAACCCTTCCCATGACTGATCCAGCGTGGGCAGCCTGGCAAGCTGGGGCTCCTGGAGAACTGGTTTCCCTTCGTATTTAACTGGCGGCTCGGGAGAGCTGCATCACTGTGGAAGACAGTACCAGCCAACTTGGACAACCGAGGTGAGGTGTTCGTATATCCTTTATGGATGGGATTCATCTGGCACGGATGCTGAAGGTTGGCTCCTCCAGCCTGCTGATCTCTCTGCAGCCATCACCTGTGATCACCAGGCTTTGACTTTGCCACGCGTCAGCTGGGTACGGTTTCAAAGATGCTGGCTCTGTAGCTGATCCATGCACATGGACGTCTTCTCTTGTCCCTGCTGTCCGGCCTTGCGGGGGACAGCGGTGCCGGGATGTGAAGGCTTCCTCTCCTCTTCATGCGGAATCAGGGGAAAGTCCTCCAGCATCGCACCTTGGAGAGGCAGAGAACCCTAGAAAACATAGAAGTGTCAGAAAAAGCAATTATCTGATAAAAAAGCGATTAAATTATTCAGCAAACTACTGTCTGCCTTCAGCGAGGCTTGGTAAGCTTTTCCCATGGATAGATACGGCCAAGAAATATAACATGGTGTTCATTTTTGGACAAAACTGACATTCAAAATTTGGACAGGCTCTGACTATTTCTAGATCAAACGTTACAGAGGTGGGAGGACGCTGAGGGTTTCAGAGGCTGCTCGATACGAGTGGGTCCTCCCGTGTCGCTCGTGTGATCTGGGTTTAACGGGCTGTGAGCCAAACGAGAGAGGAGCTGCCTTTGTCCCGGTTAGAGCAGATGAACGGCAAAAATATGCAAGGAGAGATTTTCGGTTGGGACTCCCGATAGCTGGAACCAGACCCACCAGACCGTTTAGTATTTTCATGCATTTTATGCTTCCAGTGGAAGGGTACTGAGAAAGATGGAGGGTTTAATTGGTGTTGCAGGACCACTTTGGAGATGCCCTTTTCTATGTAATGCCTAGAGGGTGTGGAAGGCCTAGGAAAACTGGTATTTGTTCATACTGTTTTAAACAGCAACAAAATTAAAGTCTTTGTCGCATTTTAAAGGCTTTGCAACTTAGTTTTTATTCTGGTATGGTAATGAAGAAGCATCTTTTGTCCAGGAGGTGAGATATGCAAAAATAACCTTTAAGTTGCTCATAATTAACCTTTAATGATATTTTTTCCAATACGTTCTCTGCATCAAAAACAACGTACCGAAAGAGTGCCTGAGACTGCTTGTTGCATCTTAATGGCCTGCAAATACCGGCTGATTAAAAATGAACTATTTATTGGGATTATTTATTGACAAAGTTTTTTCCGTCCAGGAAATCTGGCACTGAAGTTGGAGTGCTGGGCTGGAGCCAGGCATCGCGGCTCTCCCCACTCTCCCGTCCTTGGCCAACCGAGATCAGGATGCCCAAGGTCCGGTGGAAAGGGGTGCGTTGTGTCCGGAGGGTGGATGCTTCACTTTCCAGACGAGGATAGTGTAATATTTGTGGCAAATATAGCATGATTTAAATTGCACATCAGTGCGTTAGCAAGCGTGGGCTAGAAATCTGGAATTGGGAGGAGGATTTTTGCACCCTGTGTGTGTGAAGAGGAGCCAGGAGCTATGCATCACGGAGGACCTGCTATTCAAATTGGAAGAATACAAATTGATTTGTATAACAAACCGCGTTTGTGGGAAGATGAGGAGCTGACTACAGAGGCTGACTTTTTCCTTTTTCTTTTTGGTGCTGAATAAGAGTGTTTGTAGGTAATGAGCAGGCTGTTATCTTGCTGTGGCATGAGGAATAATTTGCTAACCTGGTAGCTGGCGTGCTTGGCAGGTGCACGTGCTGTTGGTGTGCACGCTGCTAGGCTTGTAGGGTCCTTTGATTTCTCTAAAAGGGTTGTGCTCTTCCTAAATGTTTACAGAAATGTGAAATTACTCCTTTTTTCCCCTTCCGAAAGGTGCTGTCCTTTGCACTAGGAGTTTCTACTTTCCTTTCTGGTGTGCCTAAACAGCAAAAGGCTTCCTTTCTCCCACTGCGAGGTGCTAACTTCAGCCTCCCGTTGTGCTTTTCTTTTTCTTCCCCTTCCCCTTATAATCACCATTACAACAAAGCGAATTTTCACTGTCCTTCTCATACTGTCACCGTCACATACTGAGGGATGTATTTTTCCATTTCGCTGCTGCTGCTTTTCTGGGCTTCACCCACACACTGCTACGCCTGCGATATTCCGCTTCCACATGCCTTTACGCATTTTACTGTAGGTATATGGTTGGTTTTCCAGGATCTGTACATCCCCGTGCTTGCAATTAGAGGAAAATCTTGTGGGAGACTCCTTGTGCGTAGTATAGCAACAGGGAGCGCAGCTCCGGCTTCCTGAGTCTGGTTATCTGCGTGGAGGCTGCGAGGAAAATCCCCTGCTATTTCACCCGCCCACTGCTCCGCAAGCGGTGGCGAAAGATGCTGGAGAAGTGCCTGAACCTGCACAGTCCGAATGTGGAGGAGTTGGTGGGTGAGCAATAAATACAAAGGCTGAGAGCACAGATAGAGGGGCTAAGATTTATTTTTTTTCCTTCTTCCTGGTCCTGAGAAACACAGATTTACAAAAATCAGGCAAAGATTCTCGTGGAGTTACACTTGGTTGGCATTCTTGCTACGCGCACAGTAACAATGCTTTAATATAATTAAATTTTAAATTCCATGTAGAATCTGGTGGGTAGGCAGATGTACCGGTATGTTAAACTTTATGTCACTTAAAAATGGTTTTCAAGTACATCAGAGGGAGACCATCCAGCTGTAAAATTGTCTGCTTTATGACGCTGCATCGCAGCTTTGGTCTTTTTGTTTTAATTAAAAATGTACCTTAAATCTCACACCCTCAGATAATTCCCACCATGCCTTTTTGTTTCCTGTATTTACTGACAGAATATAAACCGACATGATTCTTCTGCCAGTTTTTGGTATGGTTTACAGGGGGGAAAAACATTTGTTAATTAGGATAAACACTTTCCTTAGCTGATTTGGTGCTGGATTTCCTTCTGTGCGGCTGTGCGAGCAGCAGGGCTGGGTGCTTGGCAGGGCTGGGT
>NW_009605349.1:32489-36245 GCF_000690535.1 Cariama cristata | reverse complement strand
TGCTGGGTTTTGGGTTGCTCGGCTCACGGAGCTTTGCCATCTTTTCCAAAGCATAGGGCAGTGCTGGTTTTGTGGTTTGAGTTGCTGTTTGGAGACGCAGGTAGAGTCTAGTGTGAAGTTTTATTTCCACTTTATCTCTTGGCAGCCTCTTTCTGTGTGAAATGTTGAGGATGTTGCATTTATATTTGAATGACTTAATGAAGCAGCTTGACCATCTTGTGCAGTAAAGCATAAGAGGATGTAGCAAGGTTAGATTTGTAATTTGAATCCTACTAACTTGTATATCTAATTTTTCTTTCTCTTGCTGATTGCTTTTATCCACCAAGCTTTTTAAACAGAAATCTTCAGTTCTCAGGTTAACGTGTGTTATGGTGTTAGATTAACTTCTCAAGGTATTGCTCAAAATTGAATGTTTTTACAAAAGTGGTTTGTATCCATGTTGTCTAATTTAGCAGTAGGCAGAAACCCACACAGATACTGTGTTTTTTCTTTTCCTGGTACCTGTTGACTCCCTTCTTGGCTTTTAAATGTGGATCATATTAAAAAAGTCCCAGCTCTCTAGTCACTTAAAATATTTATTGGCTTGTTAAACTGAACCACATCTGCTACTGTGAAGCCAAGATTTGTTTTAGAATTTTATCACAGGACTCTAGTATTCTTCAGAATACTAAAAAATTACCAAGCTAATTTTACCATAGTTTCTAAAGAAAAGAGGTAATAAAAAGACAGTGGGAACAGTGTAGTCCTCATTCAGAACAGGTGACCTTATTCCTTATTAAAGTACTTCTGAACACATTCATTAACCGTAGCACTTGAATATTTTTTTGTATGATCAGCTGGGAAAAAGGTTAGCTTGGACATGTTAAAACTTAATTAAGATTGTTTGTCAGTCCATTAAGAGGAACTAGTATGGCAAGATGACTTTGTGATGTCTCATAGTACAAGCCCAAAAGGACATTCACTGATACTGAGAAAGTGGGAGTTTTGAAAAATGGTAGGTGGAAATACTTTTTCAAAGCATGTAATTAGAATGAAACTAGCTGCCAGAGGAAATCATTCAGCAAGATTCAAAGCAAGCAGATATTTGTATGAATACCAAAACAGCCTAGTGCATTTATAATGAAAGCCAAAAAGACATTTAGAAGATAGATTAAAGCATATGACTCGGGGTTCAAACTGATCTTTATGGGAGTGAGAACTGTACCTTTCTTTGTTACAGAAATTAAAATGTGTCTTCCACAGTGGTCTTGTGCTCTCCTCGAGTCACCTGGTTCTGAGCCGTGTCAGGGAGAGGGTATTGGACCCTCAGGATTGTGAGCTTTGCCATGTCTCAGGTGGGAATATGTAAAATTGTATTGCTAATTGACATTGCTGTGAAGGCAAAAGTTCAAAGGTCCACCTGCTGTAACCTGTTCCCCACATTATAATGTGTACCATGAAAAGAGCATTAGCTCTGCATGTGTGTTAAATGTAAAAACGCTAAATAATGCCATGTCTGCCTGTGTGCACTAGAAGCTTTGAATGTGTATTTGGTTCAAAGAAAAGGCTCATGTATTGGCAGCAGTGGGTTCTTCCCCTGACAGGGGATTTCAGGCAGTCTGTCAGATTGAGATATTCTAGATGTTTTCTTCACTGTACAGAGAAACTGAAGGAAAAAAAATGTATGGTTGCCAGAATGTTGCACATTATTGAAATTGTATACTCTGAATGTTCATTTGAAAGGCCATTCTTCGTATTTTTTGCTTTTCCTGTCAACTGTGTTTATTTTTTTAAGTCTTGCTGATCCATTAGCTTTGTGTCTATGTGCTCATTTAAAATTACGTGCTTTAGAGTGAATTCCCCGTTTGTTGTAGAGACCAAGTATTGGTGGGTCCCCCAGTTTCTCATGGTAAGTGATTTCAGGTATCTGCAGTTAGGGGTTGTATTTTGTTCCTGGTTTGAGTTTACTTTCCAGCTATTGCATCGAGCGCTTCTCAGCAAGATTCCAAAGTCACGCTGCTGGAGTTCCTCTTTTGTGTGTTGGGACCCACATGTAGGGATCAGGTCATCCTTCAGAATTCTGTTTCGTAAGCTAAAATCCTAAATCTTGCCTTGCGGGCTTTGGCTTTTCAGGGGGATTTTTTAATTCCCTGGATAATTTGGGGCGGAAAGGGTCTTCCTTTAAGTTCTCTCTAGTATTTCAGCATCCTTCTTGCAGGTACCACTTGGTACTCTGAGCACAGCAGTTCAGTTTATTTTGCCAAAGTGAAAACAACTGTGACGTGGCTGAGAGATAGTTGTTGTATAAACAAAACAATTCTTGTTTGGCTTTATGTTTTTAAAATTACCTTTTTCCAGTCTTTGTTGTTTCTTTTGCTGATCTGAAGGGAATAGATTCTGTTTAATAGGTAAACAGAACTATGCACTTGACTTAAATGAGAAGCAGCTCCCAGGCTAGGCTTGCTCTGTCATGCCTAGACGTCTGTGATCCAATCTGTCTGTCCAGGAACAGCTATAGACTTGCTGTTCTCGCTGCTGACACTTCAGCTGACAGGAATCAGAATTCATATGGTACTGTATTTCCCCTACAGAAACAAAAGGCGAGCACAAATTTAAATGAACCTTTATGTATGTTTGATCTAGCACAGTGCATCGTTGAAGACTGTCGTGAAACAATCCTGTGGGGATAGAAATACACATCCACAAGTGGTCAGGTCCAGTTTTAGGAAGTTAAACTGGAGAGTAGCCATACTAGCAATCCCACTGTGGCTACATGGGGAGACTTTGGTATAGATTGAGGAATGAGAGTGTTATGGTTTCTATATTGGCATGAAGTTCTTGCATAAATACCATTACTCTGTTTCTGGCTGGCTTGAAAATTCCATTGCATTCTCATAAATAGGTATATATGGCCCCAATTGTGGGGTTTTGGTTTGGGTTTTTTTTTTGGGGGGGGGGGGGGTGTCCGCTATTTTATTTAAACCAGTGCTGTACTAGAGAAATATGGTCTCCTTAGTCCTGGAGTCAGCCAGAAGGCTCTGGCTAGTGCAGAACACTGTGCTGTTTCTCCACAGTGATATAAAGTGCCCATTCCCATGTTTTCTAGTTTATTGCAGCAAGACTTTTGATCCTATTAAATATTCTGATCTTTCTCCTCAAAGAAGGGTCCCAGGTTACTTAAAGTTCCGTAGGTGTCCTGCAATAAGGATTGCAATTGACAGCTAGATTTATGGCATGGTGAAATTCTCCACGGTATGGATAAAGTAGAAAGTTGTCAGATACAGAATTTCTTCAGAGGCTGGTGTTGAACAGCGAAATGGATTCTACTGAGAACTCAGGACCTCCAAAACCTTGCTTCAAGCAAAATAGCATTTTTCGATCCAGCTTTTCTCCAATATGCAAACCGAACAGTGGCATTAAATATATATAAGAAAACCTTTTGTACACTCAGTTACGTGTATTTCTTTGCCTTGGGAACATGTAAGAACATTTTGACAGCTGTTAATCAGTTTTGTTGATTCACTGTTTTGAGGATGTGCAACCAACGTTGAAAATGCATACTGTGTTTTGAGCAAGCTTAATAATGGACTGCTTGTACTAACGATTTTACTGTTGCTACCTGAAAAACACACTTTTAGGGTAATAAAGTGTCATGAGTTCAAATAAAATTTGGGCTTTTCTTATGGCATGTGGAAGTTGAAAAAATGACTTTTTTCATGCTTTGTTGGGGTATGTGCAAGTATGTAAATTCTTTAGTTATGGTAAGCTATTTGGGAA
>NW_009605349.1:20470-32458 GCF_000690535.1 Cariama cristata | reverse complement strand
AAGAGTGAACTTGTAGAGTGGAGGCGAGTTCTCCACATACCACCAGTGCTCACCACACGTGTGTGTGTTTGTTCAGGCAAATCCACGAGAGTTTGAAGTGAGCAGTAAATGGTTATGTGTCCAGAAAAGTGCCTGTTAGTGGATGTTCTGTCAAGTGACAGATAAAGACCTGGCTCCTCTTCCTCTTTTACTATTGGTGTGGCCTCTGGCAGGTCATATATTGAATTGGGGGGGAGATAATGTAACGTTTTATAACTGAGTTTTCAAAAATTGTTTATGCCGAGGGTCTACTGCATGTAGCAACGTTAAACTGAAGCAGAAGTGCATGACGATGTGTGTAAAGTCTAGTCAACCGTGTGTATTTTCCGGGCAAATCATGCTGTGATTCACCAAAACCATTTAATGTTCTATTGCGAAATGCTTGCTTACAAGAGATCTTTTGTTCTGCAGGCTTCAGATTTTTTCACCGTTTATGATTTTTGTCTATATGAAAATGTAAAATGATAACATTTAATAAAATACATACACCATTAGTTACTTAGTGTCTGTTTTCATCTTGTCACTTTAGTCTTCAGAGTATTTTAAGCAGAATGCTCTTTGCAGCTATTAAAATTAAGAAAAACACGGTTATTTTTAATTTGGTTCATACAGAGCTGTTTTTTACCTTTTGGTGAGATACTACCTGTCAGTTGGTTTGGTTTTCTTAACGTTTAGACTAAATAGGTTCATCGGTGAGTCAACCTTTGTGAGATCCGTGTAACTTTCCGAAAGCTTGGCAAAGCCTGTTTACCGAAAACCTACAAAATGAGACAGTTGGGACTAACTATAATACATTGAGTTGTTTCTTTGACTGTTCATTGTAGGTGCCTGCATTTCTCCTACTTGTTGAAATCATCCTTCAGTCTTGGCAGCAAAATCTTCAGCTTACTGCTAATTGTTTTCCTTCTGTTTGTTAGAGAGGTACTTGGAATTTATGTAGTCATGGCTATACTGAGGTTTTTCCCACTAAGCAGGATAAACACCCCTCTAGTTTCACACTTACTAGGTTTGAAGACTGAATCAGATCATCTTAAGAGGAAAATTTAGTCTCTTTCTCTCCATTCCTTTTTCGGGGGTAGAGAGAGAAAGGAACGTGGAAGCAAGGAGGAGGGGAGGGAGGAAATAACAGTGACAGAGAGAAATGTGAAGTGAATTCTGGTTGGATTTCCACCCCTCCCCTCAACAAGCTAAAATTTTACCAGCTTCAAATTTCATGTATGTCTCCGAGGTACAAGGGAGTTCTCATATTTTAAACTGAAATAAAGATTTGTTCTGTGATTATTATTTTTTTTTAACAATTCTCTTTTTAACCAAGATTTGAGCTATCTGTAATGGAGTAGCAGTTGCATAAGCTTTGAAAGTTCGTATCCCATTTGTATGCTAATGCCTCTTCAAGTCAGATTTCTCTTCAGCGCTGGGCATAAAAACAAAGTACTGCAATCACTTGCTGATCAAAATGACTTAGGAATATGTATTTTCTCAGGTTAACCTTGGGCAAAATATTTTTGGCATCACAGCATTCATTTACATGGACTTCTGAGTGCTTTTAAAGTATAGCCTTTTATAACTCAGGGGTTTTGAGTTTGGTTATTTATGTAAAGTGTACAGGTGTGTTGTTCTCTTGTAACTTTGCATTTGAAATCTTTAGGAAATGGGGCAAGTGCAGTAATTTTCTTGGTCTTTGATACGGTATCAGCTGTCGGAGTTTGTGGAATTCAGTATTTTCCTAAACTTCCCTACGCAGTTGTTACATGTTAATTAGTTTATATCTGTACTGTGCTGTGAAGTGTTGTTATTCTTTAATTAAAAAATGGGTAGAGATCACCGCGTTTAAATGGATGCAGATAATTCGCAATACATTCAAAGCGATTCATCCAATAACCCTGCTGCCACAGTCTGTCTTGTATTTTTAATTACCCCGTTATTCTACCGGATGCCAAGATCTGGGGTTTGCATCTTGTCCCTGAAGGAGGAGGACATCCCAGCACCTGCCGTCTGGCCAGCCGTCCTTACCCCTTCGCACCAGCTACCCCGGGTAACCCTTGTTGACTCTATTTAACCCGTGCAGCTTTCACGGTTCGGGTACGCTTTGGAGACAGGTAGTGGGGTTCCTGCAGGCGATGCTGAACGCTGGTTTCACCCTCCCCAAAACTTCTTGGTTGACATCAGACCAGCTTCACGGAGATGCAGCAGGTGCTCACACCCCTCACGGATGTGTTCCATGGAAAATGGGAGAGAGAATCGAATCTCCATTTGGAGGAGCCTCTTCCTTTCTGTGAACTGTAACAAGAAACCCAGACCAATTAGAGACTTCGCAAATTATCCTTGCTAAGTGCCTGAGGTTGAGCAGCATGAATCAAAGCCTTTGTGCCAGAAATTAGCTTAGTGCAGCTAACAGTTACGGCTTGTGTCGGTCTGTCTTCTGTTCTCCTAATGACGAGGTTTCCACTTTATTACAACTTCCAGTATGATTTTGATTAGTAGATTGAAAAATTAATTGTAGGTAATGAAAAGGAGAATAAAGTCTTTGTGTTAACCCTTAATAAAACTTTTGCAACAGTCTGATGTATTGCAAAATTATTTGGAAAATTCAAACTCTGTGTGTAGTCACTGCTAGCCCTGACGGTGATTCAGATGTCGTTGCAGTTGCTTCCAAAGTATAAATACACAAGGAAAATTTTATCATGTTGGGATGTTCCTTATGTTTTAAAAGTGTTTTTTTAAGATACTCCAAAAGTGAGTCTCTTGATGCAGGTGTCCTTCCTGTGTACTTTATCGCAGCTCCAAATGGGAGTATATTTAACATTTGAAAAAATGCCTGTTAGTCACAGCCCAAGATAATTTGTTTTCTCTTGTCCGGTTTCCGAAGTTTTCTGTGAAGATTATTAGCAGATGAAATTCTGCACGCTTGGGAATAATCCCTCTCTGATCCTTGCATACAGAGCGAGCTAGCTAGCCAACATGCCAGAAAGAGGTCAGAACGCATGGCTTGCAAAGCAAGAAGCGTATGACCTTTCCGTTGTAATAATTAATATCAACAATCATGGTTCTTAACGCTTAAATTGGGTCAAAAATGTTGTATCGTATACTGTTCAATGTTTTCATAGAAAGCCAATTTCTGTACCTTTTGCCAGATAAAGATTTCCAAGCTTTACTTTTTGAAAAGCTGTTTTAATTTTTATCCCCCAGGTTTCCAGGTTGGTTGTAGGGGAGGAGCAGAGCAAGGAGGGAGCAGTCAATGATGCTGCTCGGAGCTCAGGCCTGGGTCAAGGGACGGGTTTGGTGTTCTTTGGCCATGCTGTCCTCTAGCCGGGGGAAAGCGAACACAAGGGCAGGTGACAAAGAACTGGAGGCAGAGGGAGAAATCGGGGATCGTCAGCAAAGGTCCTTTTTACTCCAAATGTACTATTTGCTTCAAACTTGTAAAAATGTAATGTTTTGCACTTTTCAGAATACGTGATGTCTCTAAGAAAGAACAACACTGTTGGCCACCGTGTCTTGCAAATTAATACAGGTTGCTCAGATGCAGATTGGGGGAAAATATGAGAGAGTAAATAGATTTTTCATGTTGCTTTTGAATAGTGCTTTTTCTTTTTTCCCTTTGATCTCGAGTCAGTAGGAAGCCCATTTTCCCATAAATACACGTGACCCTGTTTGGTGTGTGCTTGCGGGGTTATGTGCGGGTGGAGCTGGTATTCTCTATGGACTTAAAAAGGGAGTGTAGGGTTTTTGAATGAACTAATCGGGAATCATTCTAGAAGAAAATGGAATAACTGAAATAATTTTAGTCTTCTGGTACAGTCAAAGTATGCTCTACCTTTTTATCAGCTGACGCTTTTTTTTTTTTCCTTTTTTTCTTCCGGTTTAAAGAATTGTAGTAAAATTCAGCTGATGTGGCTTCTAGACGGACAATGTGCCCGGCTGGCTAAAGCGATCACTGATAAGCAAATCTACTCTGAAATCTGTTTTGAATACTGGCTTCTTCACACCACCTTGGCGGGAAGTTAGGCTTTGGTGAGAAGTACCTGCTCATCTTTGCCACGCTTACAAATTTTCTTATCAGTGCTGAGTGCTCGGCAATGTAGAATGGTAAGGTGATGCGAAGCACTTCAAGGTGTGTATGAAAATGAGATTAAAAGATAGGACAAGGTTTGTTGGTTCTATTCGTTGCTTTTTCCAAGAGACGGCTCCGTAAATGCGTTGCCATGTAGATGAAAAGTTATTTATAACATGAGCCTTACAAGAAGCCAGTGAGCTGCATGCTGCTTTAGCTGTCTGGATATATTGTTTGAAAAAATCTGGGCTAGGCCGTCAAGTAAAGATGCTTTGTTTGATTTTTCTTGTAAACCAGTTCCACCAAGTGTGAGAGCCAGTTTTATGTTAAAGTCTAGCTGGTGGTTTCGGGGAAGCAGATGTTGAAGTAGCTCGCGCGCTCGGAAATATGTCAACGTTTTGTGTGCTGCTATTTCCATGGAAACAAGTATTGGCTCAGCAGAAACGGCGTAGGGATTTCAAAATTACATTTTAAAAAACAAAATCAAGATAGGTTAGTCATTCTTATTTTTAGTCATAAACACCGATAGTGGTGCTGAACAGAACCTGTCTTTTGAATATATTGGGTATAGTCATGCGAATCGGCAGATCAGTGATTAATATTTTAAATTAATGTTTTTACGAAGTGAGCTAGCGTTTGATAGACCTTTATTAGAAAAACATGCATTTATTCCATCTTGTTTGGCAGATGCTCTTCTAGGTACTTGAAGGCACTCAGTTTTATTGCTCCTTCAGCCCTCCACCTTCCTCAGAAGAGGTGAAATAAGTATTGGATGAGAGCTACAGAGTTCAGGTAGCTGGCAAACTACACTTGCTTTAAAAAATAGAAAGTGGCTCAGGAAACACAGAACTGGTAATTTGTGAGTTTGTAATCCTTAGCAGCATGTAAAAATGAAGCAAGCCCCATTTTTGGGGGCTACTTTTTTTCTCTTGGGACCTTTGCTTTAGGAATGGGCTCCTTACAGCCAAAGTAGTTACCCCAGTTCAGCATCACTACAGCGTGAAACAACAGGATTGACCGAGCGGGACTTGTCACTTCCCAGGATATTGTACAAAGAACAAATCTGACATGAAGTTGAGGACGAGGAATTCCTGAAAAATGAAGATGCCTCTATTTGTTGTCGTGCATCTCCAGCTCAGTCGTTACTCAGACACTTGTGTTCCAGCCGAAGCAGGGGTTCGGTGCCTTGCTCCCCTGTGAAGGTGACAGCCCCGGTGCTCTGGAGCAGTGGGCGAGGAGGAGCTGCCAGGCAAGGCAGGGCTGTGAGGGAAGAACCCGGTGTGAGGGAGAGACTGCTGGCACTCTGGGAGGAGGAGGAGGAGGAGGAGGAGGGCAGCAAGGAAAAACCGAAGGCCTGAAGGAGAACGGGGAAGGAGAAGGTGGCAGGGACTGAGCGGTGGGGTGGAGGAAGCAGCAGGAGCTGCGTTTGTGCAAGGGGAGATGGCTCAGAACAGGGTTACAAGGCCACCTACAAACAAAACAAAGCACAAAAAAAACCCAAAACGTTTCTCTAAAAACACTGGTGGTTTCCCAAAAGAACACAGACTTTTTTTTTACTAAAGTGGAATTTGTTTGACAGAACAATTCCCCTTTAGAAATAAAATTCTTTAAACATTGGATCACTAAATAACGAAGGGTAAAGTGCTTAGTGACCTAAATTAGATTCCTTAAAAGGATACCCACTAAGATCAAACTGTGTTTCTCTATGGGCTATACTTAAGCCAAGTATTTTCCCAAAATACAGCAGCAGAGCAAGCCTGCAGCTCACGTGTACGGTTCGCTGTCTGCATCCCCCCGTGCTGTTCCGCAGGGAAGGGGTGGCGTTTGCCTGTCGTCAGAACCACACCGAGTGCTGCCGGCGTATCGTCGGAGCCGCTCGTTCTGCCGAGGAGGCACCAACCAAACAAGGAGAGAGATTTTTCTTCCGAGACAGACACTCGTGCGTCTCCTTCATAACCCTCCGTTTCCCCCTTCCCTGGCTGATGATGAAATAAGCCATAAAACTGTGAGTATCAATTTCTCAAGGAAGAGAACAGAAAAACGCAAGAAGTAAGCGTACCAGTTGAGACCAAATATTAATCCGGGCTGGTATCTGGCCATTTTACTGTCGTCTTCAAATAGTAGGAAAAACCGGAATTTTTCTCACCTTGCCTAACCAGGTGTAACCTGTAAGGCGGGTGCAGACTTAGGGGTGTTTGCGGGGAAAGGGCGATGCAGAGCACTTCGTTACCTTCCCGCCGCTGCGGCTCTTGCGTGCCAAGTCCTTTGTCGCAGACGTACGGTTGGTGCCACCTCGTCGATTTACCAAAGCCGAGCCCAGGGCAGGCGCAGATGAGGGCGAGGTGGGGCTGCATGGTGGGCTGACTGGGGTCCCTCCCACACCAGTTCATGGCCCGAGTGAGTAACCAGTACAGCCATTAAAGGGTAAGGGTTTAGCCAGGCATTGAAAGGTAGGATGAATGTTTTAATTTTTACCATCTGTAGACCTAAAGAAACTTAACATGGGACTATTCTAAATAGAAAGTAAGAGCCTGTGCCATACAAGAAAACAACAAGAAAGGTTGTATGTAATAAGGAATTGATTATGCAAGTAATAGTTACAGCAAGGCTACAATTATAAAACTCACCCATTTCCCAACATCAGCTATCTAGAGATTTTGTCTAGAAATGCCAGATAGTGTCATTCTGTGTCACATACAGAAGTAACCGGGTTACGGGGAAATCGGAATGAACAGAAACAGGTTGTGGAATCCTTCGTATCCTTGACCGTCTCACTGGAGGCGGTAAACACAGTGACATGGGCCCTGAGCACTGGCGGAGCGTGCTGCTTTTGATACAGAAAGGGGTTTTTGGTCTGGTGTTTTCAAAAGCACCACGCTTGTACAGATTCAAAGAAATAACATGAAATGGTTTCATATTCCAGAAGACACAAAGCTAAAATAAAATTTGGTGGTGTACCTCCCCATCACGTCACTGGGACGGAAGGGTAGCACCAGGCTGTCAGCGTACGGTCGCAAGATCTACCAAAACCTGATGCGGGTGTGAGCAGCAGCAGCTATTCCTCGCTGTAAACCTCCTTCATGTGTTTTCTAACAACAGAAAGTTGCTGACCCCTGTGGCGGAGCACAGACGGAGGCATTGATCAAAGGGCAGCCTGTTTGTTGTAAACTCACCTCGTACACCTTCTCCGTCACTTGTTTGTTTGCCCAAAAGCATCGCAGGCTCGAAGGGGCAGCAGCAGCAGGTCCAGGACTACCAAAGCAGCTTTTATTCGGTGCCAGAGGTTGCACCATGACAGACTGAAAGAAGACTTTCTCCGGTAGGTACGATACTGCCGAGTTCTTCGCAGACCCATAAAGGCAGCTCCAAAAATGTGCTGCCTGTGATTGCAGGGGTACGGGAGCTGAAGCAGACCTTCGGCTGGGGAACACCCAGGGAGCACCCGCTGGGGCACGGAGCGAGTTCCTTGTCCCAGTCGCTGCCCCCACAGCTGGAACTGCTGCCAGTATGTCAAAACACCTCGACTTCTCTGATGCCCTAAGTTAATCCAGTTGTAAAAAGTCACAAGAAGAAGAAAAGCCAGAAGCCTCACATAGTTTAAACAACTTAATTTATTAGAACCCATAAATGTTGCTTTCATTAGAAGACTCAAGTTAACACCTAGTTCGGGGTGAAATTACATTTTAAGACAAACAAAAAAAATCATAGTGCTTAAATACAGTATTTACTGAAGACTGCTATTCTTAGAATCCTGGCACAAGTCGATACTCATTGTGTGGTATTAGTACGGTATCTAATTCTGAGCAGGTTCAGCATTTTATTTTCAACTGCAAGTACATCACACCATGCAAAGGGCTATTCCCCGCCTCTGCCTCCCAGAAGTACGGAATGAAGAGCTCAAGCCTTAAACAAAAAACCCCTTGAGATGAATTGCTAGAAGCTGACATTTTTATTTCTTGTATATTTAAGACTGATCGGTAGAAGGTCCTAGTAGCCAAAAAAAGAACAAAAATAATCATATGACCGTTGAAATTTATTTAAAAGGTTCACTGAATTGGCATCGAGCAAACCTTAACTGTTACTTCAAATTGGAACCTGAGTACAGAGAGAAAGTACAATCACCCATGTCATAGGCCCTACAATTTCTGCTCACGGTAGCCCTTTTGGAGAAGCAGGTTGGGTCAATAACCTTAATTTCCACCACTGTAGATCAACAGAATCATTTCCATAAAAGTCAGAAAGTGCTTAAACACAGAATACAAAAAGTACCTAACTTACAAACCTTCCGATATAGAAAATCAAAACGTGGGACATGGCAGATGTCTAGAGATCTGTATCAAAGTATTAAACGGTAAATTAACTTGAGTGACCGTGACACATGATGGACGCTCTTGAGACAGTAAAACAGCGCGCACAACGTATTTACCGAGGGTCAGCGTTGTTCCTCCCGTTAAGGTCCCTACAGAGCTGATGCGGACTTGCCTGTTTCTCACTAACGCCCTTGCTCGCTTTAACACATACACAAAGACTTCCTACAAGCTGTACTGAATTATTTATATTACCTTTTAAAATAAGCTATTAGTTACACAACTCTTTTAGGATGTATCAAATTATTAAAGTTCTATTATCGCCCATTTCCAGCTCTAGCTGTGAGATTTGGTCATTGTACACGAGAATTAGGATGGTACTTGCTTCCAAAGGCTGCCATAGCCTTTCCTCAGTTACATTACGGAAGGAGCAGTTTTTTAAACATTCAGTTTTCATTCTCAACTGATAGCTCACCTGCAAAATACAAAAACACAGCACTCGTGAGAAAAGCAGGAGTAGTTTTGCTCATACAGGTGTTACTGTAGAAAAGGAGTCCTTTGGCTGTACATCATTTCCACAGTGTATTTGTTACATGAGATACAAACTGTA
Organism: Cariama cristata; assembly: GCF_000690535.1. Taxonomy (NCBI): domain Eukaryota; kingdom Metazoa; phylum Chordata; class Aves; order Cariamiformes; family Cariamidae; genus Cariama; species Cariama cristata. The sequence goes on along the minus strand of NW_009605349.1, from coordinate 23,448 downwards.
CAAGTTCTCCAGTTTACAAAGTTTTCTAAATTGCAGAAACAATTCAGCCCGTATTTATAATATTGGTTTTAAATGTAAAGATTATTACAGATAAGGTACAGTCTAAGTAATTGGCTCAATGTAACAACAGAAATGTAGTTTTAATACAATTTGCAATAGTACAACTATGTACATATGTACAGAACTGTTTCCTTCTGTTACTTCGCTGACTTTGAGTATACTTGACACTTGATTATCAGCTTCCTTTAAAGTAAGAAACACTGAAGTAAAAATGGTTCAGTTTTGCAGCACTTCGAGTTCCTCAGTTGAGATCTCTTCTCATCCACATTTCCTGCTTAATCCAGGCCTTTAAAGAACACCGTCACTGAAGCGTGGCTTGCCGTAATCGACGAGGTCATTTTGTAGATCTCTTTCTTCATCATCTGCAGTTAAAACAGTCAGATCAAATCTGATGTGATACTACTGAAAAAAAATATATATTTAAACATACTTTCCCAGACCATGCTGCTAACGCACACATCCACACGGACTGGCCTCGTCTGCTCACGGGAATGGAGTCATTGGGGAAAACACGGAGAAGGCATACGGGCCTGCGCTTACGAGTCCAGCTGTCAGCACTCCGGGACGGTATCTTGGGCTTTATTGCAGCCGGGTTTCAGACACTTACTGACTTAAGAGACCGGAGAACTAGTTAAACTTACTAGTGTAATTTGCGAATCTTCCTATAAGGATTTCAAACTCTCCCACTAAACCCAGCTACAAAGGCAGCTACTTTGGGACGTTACATTGCCATTTTTTAACCCGTTCTCAAGCTACCACATTGCAAGATTTTACAGAGGCTGGGCAGCTCATGGGACTGGCAGAGGGGAGCCACTATGACCCCCTCCAGGCTAAGGCAATGCTTTTTCCACCTGCTTCTCAGATCTGAAAGACGGTATCTGCCACACAAATGTGGCACGGCACATTTTTCACTGATGGGATTTTTTACTAATGCTGGAATTGACCTTGCTGTTGACGTTTTCACATCATCCTGCTGTCTCGTATCTCAGCCTTGAGGGTAAAATTTGAAGAGAGACTTTTAAAAACGTAAGAGGCAGCTCTCAACCTTTTCCAGCCTCTCAGCGATGGAGATCCCTGTTCTCTCTCTCTCAGCGCTGCTGAAGAATCAACGACACATTTTTCACCGCTGCTCCTCACAGCCGAACAGAACCCATCGAGCCAGGCTCCTGCGGGAGAAACACCCAGCCCCTCGCTGCCCGCACCTCCTGGCGGGGCACAGAGGAGCCGGGGCCGCGGGCAGGGCAGGGACGGCACGGGGCAAGCGGCCACTTCAGGCACACCACAGCTTTCCCAGCTGCCTTTCGTTCGTCTTTACAATGGATTTACACCTTCGTCCTTGACTGGAAGGATGAAGAGGTTTTATCTTGTCTTTCAGATCCAGGAGGAGTGCCTCCTTCCACCACTCTACCCTGTCCTACCTCTTGACTTCTACTCCTTGGGGTTTGGTTTTTCAGCCTCATGAAAAAAAATCATAAAATTAAAAAAAACAACCCCAAACTTGTGCATCCTCAGTATAACCATTTACTGTAGCACGTGCAAAAAAATCCATCACGAAAAAGCACATCCAGTATTTTTTTTCAAGTGATGTTTTAAAATATATTATCCTATTCCGCATTCTGCCTGCCATAATTCAGATCTCTCCTGTGGGGATCCCCAGCCTTCTTCCCCCAGTAAGTGGAAAAGCCCTAAAACTTCAGGTTGTTGCAATTCATGAGCTTCTCCTGCATTTCAAAGCTGTGTTCCTTTATATTCAGGGAGGATGCTTGTTCACAGGGATGGAAAGCACAGTTTACATTTACTAGGCTTTTACTAGACGATAAGCTGTCTGCAGCTCTTCAGCACTTTCACAACAATTCTTCACCAGCCTGCAAGCGGGGCAGGCACCCGATGGTAACCTACTCCCAACAGCAAAGCCTGAAGTTTCTCGACATGACACATGCTTTTGTTTGGTAAGAAACTACTAATACAGCATGTGGATATCACTTGATTTATATAATCCCCCACCATCCAGCCACCACAAAAACATATTTACTGTAGTAGAAGCCAACCTCTTTTAAACAGCACCTTGCATCTCAAGCAGGTGGACCGAGAGAAGGAATGCCAGATTGGATACTGACATCCACATCAGCGTACCTCCCAAATTTGTGTGTTTTCCTCTGATAATTTCAGTCTAAGGCCCACACATTTCTAGTGAAATTTGTGTGTTTTCCTCTGATAATTTCAATCTAAGGCCCACACATTTCTAGTAGCAACAGAAAAACAGGTTTAATTAAATTGCTTTGTTTGCACATGCCACATGCTTTGTTCTAGCCTGACGCAAAACCATGTGATGTTTTTCTAATAGTTTTTAGGCAGAAAATCATTTTTCCCCCCCTCTCTCACAATTAGAACCACCCTCCCTCCAAACCCCCACAATTTGACCCTCTCCTGGCCTGCAAACAAAAAGACTAAAGCAGACACTTTTTCTAAAATGCTACTTCTGGAAGTACCACTTGCCACGCTGTTATGACTTGTATCTCAAAGCAGGTCAATGAGTTATTAGGAAACAACATAGCAAAGGGCTTGGAAAATTAAGTTTGAGGTAGTAACATAGGCTGCTCAGAGTATTCTTCATTAAACGGCTTCCAGAAGTCACTCTGTAATCTTTACTACCAGATATTAAATCCATGATGTCTATACAGATATACAGAGGGGTTCATTTTTGCCAAGTCCAAATTTAAAGCCCCCAGAGCAGTGAATGACAGGTACCACCTCTAAATGGGAAGCAGTTTTATGAGGCCACTTTCAGTTAGAGCTCTTATTTTTTTCAAATATCACTTGCACAGCAAGCTACATAAGCACAATCTCTATGGTTTTTGACAATTTTCCAGCACTTACTACCATATCGTACCCACCCTTTCCTAAGTGTCATACAGGAA
>NW_009605349.1:10294-20454 GCF_000690535.1 Cariama cristata | reverse complement strand
ATTACTGGCAACAGCCTACAGCATACACAATACTGACTCTTGCTACCTAATGCCGTTCGTGTCCCTGTGAAGGCCTCCGTCGCGATGTATTTGTGCCGATAAGCAAACCAGCAGGGAGCTCTGGGGTACAGCAAGAGCTGCGTCCCTGCACGGCTTGGGCGGCCCACCTCCTCCCACCCCCGGCTGCGGGCAGAGACGAGCCCAAGGGCTGGGCGAGGTGAACGGCAGGCGTTCGCAGGGATTCAGTTAACAGTTACGCGGCCTTGGTTAAAACTTCAGGAATTGGCTTCTCAAGTCTGGTTATGGAACTCTTGTGGTGAGGAGCCGGGCATCACCCACTGCTTGCTAAGGGGAACTGAACTAAAAAACCATGAAAAACCCAACGCACACAGCTGCTTCAACTTGCAGCGCAGAGCTTAGACATACAAACGTGTGCGACATACCGTGCTTTCCTTTTCATTACGAGTTCATAATCACTAGAAGCAAGCCTCCTACTTCCACAGCATCAACAGAAGCAGCTGTATACACTTTTGTACCTTCATTTAGAAGCCAGCTCGTAGAGCAAATTACAACCCAGTAATAACCCATCCAGAGGAACAGACGTTAGCAATCCAGAGTGACCAACACCCACGGCTAGTTTTGAGCAAAAGTGTAACAAAACAGGCCACATCTTCTGGAGCAGCAACACAGTTTTCATTTTTATCAGTAAGTTAATTAATTGCCCCGGGGTTCCGAGCCATACTTTTGCTTGTTCAGGAGTTTCAAACTACCAGCCCAGCCAAAAAATGCTTGCACTGCATAGTGAGATGCATGCCCACAGAAATCAGTTGCTGTTCACCAGCTTTTCCCATTAATTATGCTTGGATACCAATTAAATACACATCTGAAAAACTACCTGCTAAAAAACTTGCATTATGAGGATCAAAATCAGGGTGCCTGTAGAACTTAAGTCAGGTTTGGGTTGTGGTTTTTTTTTTTTTTCCCCTTTCTTTATTTTGCGCTTTCCTTAATTGGAAATACTATATATGTTTAGGTAAACATTTTCACCCTACGGACATGCAAGCCTTTCACAAAACATTACCAAACAACTCGATGGAGAATGGTAGACGACGTGGCAGATACATGGCAGACAAGCGATGGAGAGGCAATGCACTGAAATGCATGCAGAACAAGAGGTGGTGAACATGCAGATACAGGTATTAGGCTAGCACCAGATTAAGGAGTTTTGAAGTTTGGTTAGCAAGGAAAACCAGAAGCCTGTTGAATCTGTGTAGAATGCACAAAAATTACACTTGGAATTGCTGACTGAGACCTCAATTGCATACCGCCTCAAGGCAGGCGTCACAAAAGCAGTAGTCAAAAAAACCTATGCTTCTGTATTTGAAAATTGCTTTAGTAACGTCAAAGACTACATCTCAAATTGCTAGATACCAGATTTGGGGTTTTAGACGAAACCATTTCTGAAATTTGAGGTGTCTTGACTTTCCCAGCAGAAACCACATACATGACTGCAATAAGGCATCAGAATCCTCTCACTGAGAACTGCTGTGACGGTGCTTTCAAACGGAGAGCAAGACCGAATTGTAAAGATTGCCTAAAGCTTATTTATTCTGTATTAGAAATTTGTGATCAGCTAAAAATAGCGAGGCTTTACACAAATTCAACAAGTAAACTCAGCATGGATTTTATTACAGTGGGATGGAGATAAGGCCCAAGCTCACCTTGGACGTCTTCTTCTCCACCATCACCATCCTCTTCCTCATTGTAAGCCAGCTCAGCCTGTTTGTCTGCCTCATACTCACCCACGTTACCATCATCCCCATTATAATCTGCCAGTTTAGAACCCTGCTGCGGATCAACAGGGGATTCATTCTCATCAAAGAATCGGCCTGTGAAGTAGGCAAAGGATTAAGTCAGAAGCAGAGAGGAAAGAAATAGGAAGATTCTAAACGAAAGCAGACGGCAGGTTAAGATAGTCGGGGGGTTGTAGTACTTCCAGCTGGAGGAGAAGGAGGGTAGAAGGGAGAGGGCTCGGGCAGGGGGAGAACAACGAGGCTTCTGGATCACCTCCCTGCAAAAGGGCCGTACTCGGTCAGCCGGCATTTGGATCTTGTGAAATCCGATGGTGATAAGCTTCACTCTGGAGAAAAGAGCCAGAGTAAGCATCCAAACAAAAAGCTCCATCTTGGATTACCTACAAACACTAATAAAAGTTTTCTTAAAATGTTGAAGCGCCTAAGTGGAAGTTTTTGTACCTAGACTTTTTTCCTGAGGAGGACTGGCACTTTTCTACACACCATGGAGCAATACATTGCTGACACTGTATACGGTAACGTCTGCAGAGCGTGTACCGTACTGTCAAGGGTAAAAACCTACCAAAGATCTGCCTTGCATCTCTGAACGGATTTTTTTTAACTACCCAATTAATTTGTCTTTACACTCTGGTTTCCTACTAAGCTTTAACAGTTTTCAAAACATTCTGAATCCAGTATTTTTGTGTCCCAGCAAAGAATTCAGAGTAGTTCCAGAGACTGAAACAATACACAAGAAAAATGAGAATTAGGTGGAAGTATGAAATGACTAGACAGTCAACCGAGCACACAATGAAAGATTAATGGTGTGATGTCAAGTTCAGAGCTGGTGTTTAATGGGATACCAGGAGATCTGTTCAAGTCCAATGCAGTTCAGTCTGCTTGCCCGTTGCCTAAAGAATGCAACACTGAGTCTGCAGAGGATACAAGTCCAGAGGGATTATGTATAAATGGAAAAAAGAGGATTAAAGTGCGATACAATCTTTACAGACTGGAAATGGACTGAGAAAAAAAGTCTGGTAAGTTAAGTGATTCACAGTGGAAGCGATTAAACAGAGAAGTAAAACTAGAGAATACGATTTCAACATTAGGATTAAAAAAGGGGAGATGGGTTACAGTGGACGATGCAAAAATGAAATTATTTCTTAAAACAATGAAAACTATCATATGTGGCAGTACATAAAAATCAGGACAGAAACAGTAACGTAGTGTTTATCTGGGTGGGGAAGAAAAGCAGAAGAATCACATCTAGTGCAGTTCAAATGTACAAAAACAGAAGTTTCAGTTATTTTCATAAATAACAAGCAAGAAAAAACTATGATCTGTTTAGAAATCAGAAGTTACCTATATTATTCATTCACTATTCATCTCTAATTTGAGTAATCCTTGCTATTATTGTTTGTATTTTTGGACACTGCATTATATATAAAAAGCAGACAGAACTGTAAAATTTGCACATGTTAAATATAAAACAAGCTATGGAAAGACAACCGAATGCACTTAACTTACAGCAAAACTAAGCCTGTAGGTATGCCAGAAATACTGTGACGAACAAGTACTGAGTAAATTCAAGCTGACAGAAGGAAAGGTTAAAATATTAGAAGGAGATCCTAGGAACCACAGCAGGTTCATACAGGCCTGTGAGCTGGAGCTCGCCCAAGCACCCCAGCGTACAGGACGGCCCTGGCGAGCTGGGGTTCCAGCACAGCTTCAGGATGCAGCTCCCCTTTCACTACGGGTGCTTCATTCTGCTTCAAGCGTTCAGTATTTTAGCTAAAGCTACCTTCAAACCTCAAAGCTACACAAACCTCACCGGCAGTCGTTCTGGGCTAGGCGGTCTCAACAGCACCTCCACTGCCTGTGCGTGCAGTCAGGTGTACAAAAGATGTAGGCAGTAGGTGACTTCTCACACAACGCTGGGAGAACATCAGTCTCTAACACATGGCACATAACGGTCTTGGGATACCAAGAGTGCAGGCAAACACCACGACAGGAGTCGCTGGTAGCTCGAGCCAGCAATGCACCAATTTCAGGTTGCTGAAACGGGCAGACGAGATCTGCAATCCCGATGGTGCTGCAGATCTCAAATCACTCCAAACACGAGTCAGTGGCCATAACGCAGGCATTACACGGGCTGACTACTTGTCATGAAGCACAAGAGGTTAGTGATAGCACGGGATGCCCCGTAAGGATGTCACTGATGCTAAAATCTGCAAGTAACATCTGCTGAAATGAATTCTGAATAGACACGTGGGGTATTATTACTCAATGCTGGATCCTTACAAACACACGACTCGGAGCAGTGGTCCACCTGCTTACAGACAACTTCAAACAGCAGCGCAGACCAGAGGTTTGCTGCACCCAGCTTTTCCCAGGGTGCCAGGTAAGAGCACAAATAGTGACGTTCCTGCAGTCACTTTCAGGTGCTGCTTCTCCTGATACCGCATGGCCACAACGTGCCCATCTCTGTACCAAAGTTACTTTTTAAATCTATGCTATCAAAATAAAAAAGGAAAACATCTTGTGGGAAGAAGTTCCCTATTCTGAGACCGGACAGATATGGCAGATACCCTGACCAGTGATGGTGACTAGTCTCATCCCACGGGCTCCTGCACAGCAAGATCTGAAGAGCTCAGGAACAAGAACCCCAGCCAGGCAACTGCCTGCACTGAAAGCCATGCGCCAGAGCTGGGCTCCTCCATAGCAGAGGGATGAATGTATCACCAATGGACCTTTCCAAACAGCCACTGCTGACCTATCAGGAAATAAATCTTCTGCAAACCTGGATTAGCTATTTCCATACGTGGCAGACTCTCTCCCTCCTTGCATCATTACAATGTAAGTTATCTCAAAGATGAAGGAGCAAAGAGAAAAGGAAAAGACTATTCAGGGACAATTACTGACTCTTCAGTACCCATTCACAGCCTACAATGGAGACATTTCATTCACCGCTCCTGCCTACAAAGCCTGGCCTCCCTAGCATTTAATCAATAACCAGGGAAGACAGCCCATCCACTAAAAAACCCCAGCAACTGACCTATGAAGCTCTGTCATTTCAGCTGTAGTCACTCAGCCAGACGAGCACAGGATCTTCAAGAAGCTCCTTTGATAAACTAAATAGTCTTGCACATATCAGGATACACGGAGTGGAAGAAAGGCTTGCACAGGTTGCATGCCAATTCTGAACACACCTATCCCCACCACGTCAGAAAGATCCACGAGTGATACTGAAGTAACTGAAGCTTTCCCTAAAGATCTGTTTCTAAAAAACAAGAGTAAATTGATGTCCATTCCCTACCTCCTCAACCCTGGTCTTTTTAGAGCTTCTTTCCCCCCCTCATACTAAACTTTTTTCCCCCCCCTCTCCTCTGAATTCCTTCCAGCTTCCCATCATCTTTGTTTGACATTTAAAGCCAGAGGATGGCCTCACAAGCACTAGGTAAAACAGAGTTAGTTACTCCATCTCATTATCTTATTTGACATTCCTTTTGCTAACACATCCCAGAAGAAAAAGCTCACTGCAAATGTTTGTTAGTAACTAATATCCACTGTCGACCACATCGATTTTGACCGAACTGCTCACTTGCTACTTGTCACCTACTCTGCATGGGTAATTCTGCATTCTTAGTTGCGGACTACTGTTATGTTTACAAACTTTTATGTTGCTGAAATCACATCTCATATGTTGCTTATCATCCAACACTCAAATACCAAACACTGCCAAGCAAAGGAGGCCTCTTTGTAAACCTCACAGAAGCTTCTCAAATAAATCTGTTGGTGATACCTATGCCTGGAATACTCTTTTCTTAAAAGTCCTGCACCCACCAAATGGCAATTTATTCCTGACCAGGTCTCCATTAATTTGCCTATGACAAAGTCACATTCCTGTTTTTACTGCTTTTGTTCCTTTTCGGATCGTATCACTTTGTCACAATCTGTTCTTGAAAAATTGACATTAGCCACTTGTCACATTATATCCAAACTGATGAGAATTTGTTCTGTTACCTTTCCAGGTATCAGAGCTGGGCTGCTGGGTCTCTAGAACTCCTCAAATCCTCTTTCCGTTCGCTTTTTAAAGATGCGCCTTCTTGCGGTATGATGGTAACTCCCGAAGTTGTTAATGGTTTTGAAACCATTTCGGGTAGCTTCTTAAACCTCTCGGAGGGGTTTGGGCGCTGACCCTTTGGGGGGCCACAAGGGCCTGGGGGGAGCAGGAGAGAACACACTGAACTCCCACATCCCCCTACACCCCTTGATGCCCACAGACACCCTGCAGCTATCTGCTAAGCAAATCTGACTGTGTGCTCACAGACCCCGTTTTAATTGAACCTCTGCTTCAGAATAGCAACCACAATGTTTTACAAGAATAAATGGAGTATTATTTTAAACTTATTTCTCTGTTATTCAAGGAATATTTAAGAGATTGCTAGAGGCTAATGCTTTTTTCCTGCAATTTCTCCAAGCTATGAAATCACCAGTCATGTTCAAGAGTGTGAAAAGGAACCACAACAACTTAACTCTAATGAAGGAAACTTCCCAAACTAAAACTTTTATAACAAAAATGAATTCACAGTTTCATGTTCCTGGGAGTGACCCTAGCTTTCAGAATTCTTTTCGCTGATCACTGAAATCAATTCATGATTCTATTTCCACAAAATGGCTATTTCCCTACCCCTGTTTATCCGATACAGAGAATTAACACAGGTTTCTGGCAGAAGGCTATAGAATCCTTTTCTCCTCCCAGTTCTTGTGGCTCTGAAGACAGCTGTTCTGATGTAGTAACTTGTCATCTTGGAATACAGACAGATTTTAATAATAGAAATCAAAGCCTACATTAAAACTGCTTAGCTGTGAGTACAAAGAAATTTAAAGTTGAATTTATATAGCTATATAAAATAAAGAAAAAAATCTTATTTGGATAAAAAAAAAACAGTAAGAGATGTTTCAGCACTATGTTTTTTTCTTCCTAATGCCCCTTCCACACCCAAATGCTAAACAAATGGTTCTTTAAAAATAACTAGGTTAAGGCATACCTAGTCAGTATACTCTATACTAATACTTAGGAATATAGTATCTCTGCTGATACCACAAGAAACTTGTTTCAATGCGGCGTCCCTACAGGAAGATGCCAAATGAAATGCTGCAGGCGTAACACTCTCCCAGTGTCAGGGTATCAGCCGCAAGGCAGAGACGCATCCCAAAGCCCAGCGCAGGCCAACAGCTGGAGGTCTGTGTGCAAGCTCTCACCTCCTGGCTGCCCGCACGACCACCATCACACAGGTGATCTGCTCCTGTCTGAAGGCTTCTTCCTTGAGCAGCCGTGGAAGAGAAGGGTTCTGGAAAACTTCCTCATCACAGCAAAGAACAAACGTCTGGCCAATACACATATACCACCACAAAGACCCCCTACGTCAGGGCTGAATTCTTCGGACATTGTCCAAAGCATGGTATTTAAGTCACGTAATACAGTGTGAATAGAAGTAACTTGACTTAATCTATTCAAACGTTTAGTAATTTCCAAAAGCCTTTTAAACACCTATAAGCAAATAATTTTTTTAATGACTGAATATATATATGTATATGAAAAATGACACAATAAGGAATATCGTTTACACACTAATATATTACATTTCTTTTCAGGCTTACTCTCCAGAAGGCCACCTGCTGTAATGGTTCCTATTTTCCAGACAAGCGCTGTTACAGACAGAAAATGAAGTGATTTTCTTAATATATTGAAGTCTATGATATTGGCCAACTTACTTTGCTTCATCTTCTGCAAGTCACTAACTCTGCTCTTCGGAATTTTTATATGGTCTGTCTCAATTTTGTGTTCTTTCTGATTTTCCATATTTTCTTCAAAATTTAAGTGCTGGAGAGAATTTGGAGGTATCTGCTTCGCAATATCAGCATTTCCATCATTGTCACTGCGCAAACCTACAGAATGAGGAAGTTCGTTCGGTTTTTACATGGTTCCAAAAGAAGGCTATAATGTTACCGCAAAAGATAATTCGTTGCATTTTAATACATAATCAATCCTAAGTCGTTACCTCCTCAGCTGATTTTCTGTATGTACTTAAGTGCTTGATGAAGCCCAGAACCGTAATACATTTATGGGTTTTTTTTTAATCCTCCCTCTGATTCTGCTTTTCAAATCTACTAAGCATCATTTATTGTTTCAAGAGCTATGATCTGAGGAGAAGGTTGCAGTAAGTCACAGAAGTTATGCTAAAAATAAGCAGAATCACAGGACTACATAACCAAGGAATACAGAAAACCTTGGTCCCCCTGAAATTGGCATCCACCTTCTGTTGATAAACTCTAAATTCCACGAAACAAGCTTTTCACTTGCTATCTTTTATGTTTTCTCATTAATAAAAGTCAAAATGAAGGACTACCTCAGAACAACAAAAGGAAATGAACTATTTAAAAGATTTGACATTTGGAAATAATAAACTTTAAATGTGTATACAGACTTTGAGCTCACTAGTTCTGGTATTCTAATCTGCTTACGCATCCACTGCAAAAGGAAAGAAGTTAAGAAATACTTCTGTTGCCTTTTTTTCAAAAGAACCAACAACGGGCATGACCAAACAGCTTGAAGTTTTTTGTTACGTCACAAATATATAATGAGTACGTTATATTTAATGTTTTTTCGCAGGACAGCACTTGAACGTGCCACTTGCAGTGCAGATATAACCTAACGTTCTCTTTGACATTAAAGCAAAGTGACTCGATCCACGAGTAAGAAATTTAAGTACATTTTCTATGGATTTGTGTCCTTTCTAACTGCAATTCTTCTAAACCCTTTCACTGCAGTACTTTTAGTTCTCTCATGTCCTAAACCTCCTCCACATCACCCTCAAGTGAGCTGTTCACAGAAACAGGAGGACACTGAGCAAGAGATTGTACCACTGATTAGTCTCTGAATATAACTGGCTAACAACAGATCAACAATCAACTCCTGATGATATGTTGCAGCCCTGTCTAATTAGTACCCCTAAGGATGAATACTAATTTCAATTACTCTCCTCTGTTCAGTGGAGAAATCTTGAAGCACTTATCTCTGAAACTTCCAACTCTCAAATTTGGCTGAAGTTGGTCAAAAGGCTCAGAAATTACTGGGTGAGGGGAGGACAAAAAGAGATCATACAACCAGCAACCTCAGTGCCTCAGGAAGCCAGACTAAGAACACACTCTCAATCTTGTTTCCTGCAGAAACGGATCGTTGTTTTTCTTTTTGTAACCGTATCAAACATGAAAAGGGAGCTGGCCATGTACATCTAACATTCACAATACGGTAGCAGATATTAAACGGTAAGTTCCCTACAAAAGGTTGACTTGTCACCTGCTAATAAGAATTTTACCTGGTGCTAGATTTGGAGCATGGGGCTGTTCAGTGGGAAGATTTATAACAGGCTGATGATCTTCACTTTTAGGAGCCGAAATAAGTGGCTTCTTTAAAGCTAAAGCAAAACACATGGACAAAAAAATTAACATGAAACAAACAGACACTATATATGAGGTCTTCCTCTAACAATCCTGTGAAGTTTTTTGTGGTAGTTGTTGTTGTTTTCATGTTTTTAAACCAAAGATGACAATATAAAATACAAGGGGGGGGGCAGGGCAAATTATCAGAAGCATTCAGTTTTGAGAATTCAAACCTATCAAGCAGGGTAAAAATTATCCAATCTTACACCCCACTTGAATTTTATTACCATAGACAGATTTTAAAGCTTTGCATTGACTATGAAACACATGGTATTCAAACAGAATATATACACCACCAAGAACCCAAATGTGAAAGTATTAGAATATTTCTCCTAACCAGTGGGAGTATCTTCAGCTTTAGCAGGGTCATTATCTTCTATTTCAGGCATGCCTGCATCTCCTCCTGGTTTGATTTTCTCTGTAAGACAAGAATACAATATTCTGCCTTATTAACCTTTAAGTTTGAACAGCGAATTTCCCTCTCGTGGAAGGCTCTAAGACCAGAAGAAAATTCCTTTATCCACAGAACATGTCCCATATTGATAATGCAACTACAACACTCCTTATACTGTACTGTCAAAGTCACTGAAGACTGCTTTGGAGCAGTGCTCCCAAAGTCAGCGCAATCTTCAGAAAAGGATGGGAAACAGATGCCTTGCTCTTGGTAGCAGAGTGAAAAAAGCCTGCTGCAAGAAGCTGGCCAGAACAGACACTGAACTGATACAAAAAGGTGCTGATTCAGCAGCACAAGAAGTAGGAACACAGGGAACCCATCTGCCTTTCAGAGAGGCCTACAGGGAGGAAACAACCGCAACAGTTACTCACCGAGAGCCTCCGGTACAGCTCCTGATAACCAAAGGT
>NW_009605349.1:0-10263 GCF_000690535.1 Cariama cristata | reverse complement strand
TGCTGACTCAGAGACTTCCCACACTGGGTTCAACACTCCTGCCACCTTCTCTGGGCAGATTCCAGCTCTCCAACAACGCGCCCCTTCCCCAGCTCACCCCCAGACACACCGCATGGGGAGCGGAGAGGCCATCCCCAGTTCACAACTGGCCACAGGAGGAAGGACACGCCAAATGAACCAACAAAGCAAACACAAAACTGTGCAAGAAACTACTTTCATAAAAGGACCCAGAGAAAGGACACACCAATCTCTGGATACCTATAAACTCTAACCTAGGACAATCACATGCAGCTAATCAAGTTATCTGAGCGAAGTAATTAACTGTTCTACTTCAGAAAAATGCACAATTCAGTATGATAGCAAAGGACACAATACACAATTGGCCCATTATCTATCAGAAATTACCAAAAAAAAGGAAATACCTTTGCCATTTACAACATGATCTGAAGGCTGCTCGTTCTTTACTGTGCTTTTATCTTCCGCCTCTGGAACAGTCTTAGATATTGCCTGGTCATCATTATTGGGACTTACTTCAGTGTCTTTACTGGACTGAATTTTTTGTGTGGCCTGTTAAAACAGATTCATAAGGAGCCATTCATTCATAGTAAACACATCCCCGAAAATTACAAAACAAACACCCTCCAATTCAAGATTACTTTGGGTAAGCAAAATCACATTTATGAATTAGGTGATCACCGAAGCAAACAACCACAGAAGTCCTCTATATACAAACCTGAATCCTGAGGGTAGGAGATGAGAGCATGGACACGTAACTGAACAGAAAACGTAAGATACAGCACGGCTGTGACATTTATATTGGCATATATAGCTCTTCAGCATAACGCAAACAGGTTAAGACACCATTGGCCTTAAGCCTCAGGTCAGAGACTTTGAAACAATTCTAGATCTTAAGAAGAGATCTGACTGAAATCTACTTTAAGTCTGCCATATTATTTGAAAAGTTTGTCAACAGAGACAAAGTAAGGAAATGAGATTTTAAGAAAAGCAGGTTATGTCATCTGTTTGTAAGAAAGAGGCCCATATTCTACTGGCAGTTTGCACCATATAATTACACCCTTGATACCATTCAAATACCATTGTTATTTGCATCACATTAGCACCTTGAGGCCTCAACAGAGATCAGGTTCCCCTTTGCAATAACCTATATAAGGTTCTAAGAACATAAATCCTACCCTGAAGAGCTGTAAAGTAATATCCATTTTACAGAGAAGAAACTGAAATCCTTAGCAATGACATCATGTAGGAAAGCTGCAGCAGAGCAAAGAATTAAGCCTGATTTGCAAGGCTCAGTTCACTGACTGAGCAAAACAGGCAGATGTTCTTACAGTAATGCTCGTGTGGGGCTGCTCAGGACGATACTGAACAAAAAGTTAGGGGACAAATGTCCAAGGCCTCCATATAGCTGAAATGCCGAGTCAAACAAACAGCAGACTTCGGGCTCTTCTAATTCAACACAGAAACTTAGCTGCGCATTACCTTTTGTTCCCGCACAACCTGGTCCATTAATTTCTTTATGTTTTCTTCATGTTGCAGTCTCATTTCCTTGATCTGCTGCCCACACTGCAGACTTGATTAGAAACACATTATTAGTTATATTTCTTTTGTTGTATCTGCTCTCCCATAAATAAAATAGGGGGAAAAATATGAAGTGGCACAAAAAGCCAAACCTGAGATATAACAAGAACAGTCTGTCCAAAAAACCTTGTCCTGGAATGTGTATGGAGTGGAAATGGACTGAATAGAGAAAGAAAGCAGAACTGGGAAAAATAGGGACAGAGCAGAAAAAGAGTAAAATAAACAGAACAGCCTTGAACATATTTCCTCCAAAACCTGGAAAGCAACTGAAAAGTCAAGCTTCACAGTCAATCTGTCAGCATATATTAATTCCACTAGGAAAGCAATGTATCTCCCATGGCTGTCAACAGAAGATGCACAACTACTGCTATCAGTTACTGCTACCAACTCAAATAACAAGATCTGAATGACACAGCCAAGCGTCCCAACTTCTCTAACAAGCCACAGAGACATCAACCCATCCTGTCTCCCACAAACCCGCAAATATTCCACATACCACATAAAGAATACTTTTTTGTGTGTGAAAGTTTCAAACATTTTCTCAAGTGTTAATGTCCCTCATTCCTCAAAGCTTCAGAAGTAGCTGTTCTCCCTGCTTCTCCATCATAAACTGAAAAGGCTTAAAATCTCCATCTACCCAATGCTTTCAACTTCAGTTGAAAAAAAGAAAATGACACTTTTAGAAAGACAGCAATTAACAACCCTGGCGGCTTACAGAACTGTGCCAGTTAAACTCTTCCAAGTATTCGTTAACTAAGATTTTCATGTTATAAAAAAATGCATTGACTTAAAATCGCCCAACGCTGAACAATTCCAGTAAGTCAGATTTTTCTTAGATTGTATCTCACTTTGGGGGGAGGAGCAGAACAACACAAAAAATAGAACTTTAAAATCAAACAACTAGCTAAGTCAAAGTTACATCACCAAGTGAGTACACTCAAGTTTGAGGATTAGCAGAAATAGGATTAATTTGCACTTTTCAATAAATACAGATGTCCATTACCCACACACAAACCTACAATTACTGACATTCTTGAAGACATACCTATCGTATTCCAATCTCCTTGTAAGGTAAGTATTGTTCTTCTTGTACTCGTGAAGCTGATCTTCCTGGCGAATGAATTCCTGACGTAATTCTGCTAATTGTTCTAGACCAAAAAGCAAAAATCAACACGAATACAGGAATATAAGAAAAAATGCCCCATGGCAGATACAACTTTCAATATTGCTGTGTAAGTTAAAAATTTGCTCAAGTTTTTTTTTCTTCTAGATGTACTTTAAAGATTCTTAAACTAACTTGAAAAAGATGCCAATTTGCTCACATATGCCAGATATCAGTATGAATTATAGAACAGTTCTTCTGATACTGTGCCAAAACCTCTAAATTTTTCTTTACCTTTTCATTCAGAAGATTTAAACAATGCTATTTCACCTATCTGTTGGAAATCTCCTTAATTTCCTGAAAGATGCTGTTATTCTGAGTAACACAAAAGTACTACCAGGTTACTTTAGGCACAATGGTCAAATATTCTTTTTCTGCACTAAGCATACAAAAGAAGATACCTTCACACTATCCACAAAAACAATACATATTTCCTGTCTTCACAGTTGTTCTAGAAATTATTCTCCCTGCTCCTCAGGCTACAAATAATTGTTAAGCTTCCTACTGTTTTAAGTTGCAACTACGCAGATGCAGGCAGAAAGGCCATGTATGTTGTCTGCAGGCACGTTCAAATTTTGGCACTAGCTGTTCCAGGTCACTCTGAGACCCATACAGGGAGGTTACAGGCATTGTCATTGTGTGTCTGTACATAACAGCCTCAAAACACGTTTTCTGGACCTTTTCTAACACAGCATAAACATCACAACGTTGCTGATCCAAACTATACTAAACTGTGTATTTGGTCATGAAAGCGATTCTAGGATCTTGGAAGTAAGCAGTGCCAGAACACACCTTCTTTCTGCAGACAGTAAAGTCTATGAGAGCCAACCCTACACTTACTCGGACTAGGTAATAAACAAATATAATGAAAGTTCACATTATGCGATGTTCCAGCATCACCTGATCTTTCATTTAAAATGTATTCTGCAGTACCTAGGCAGTTAAAAAAATACGCAACTTCACCGTCTGCCAAATCATCATTTGGCCATAAATTCCTTACCCTTTAAACGATGTATGTCTGCCATTTGGTAGGATACGTTGTTCTGCAGCTTCATCTGAAAAGAAGAAATAGTTATTTATATAAATATAGACAGCCAGCAGGGTAGAGAGGGTGTAGACTGCGAAGACTCAGGTGCGTTTGTTTCCACTGTAAAGACAATGTATGTTATCTGAATGACGCATGCAAAGTTCTTGTAAATATAAGTACTGTATGTCTAGTTATCCGTAAGTGATGTCACCAACCTAAACACTGTATTTAGGCTTTGCAAACATGGACTTAAATTTATTTCCAGAACATATTTCTATCAAAAAAGTAGATTCTGTCGGGACTAAAATAAACACACTGCATTCTGATACTGCAGAAGGAGACGGTGAATTTCCAATGCCAAAGCCTAAGTGTATAAAAATAAACACGCAGAACGATTAGCAAAACCAATTTTTACCTAATGTTTATTTAAAGTAAATTTTTTATGCGATGCTACCTGATATTCATAACACACATTTTATTTTTAAGAGACAATCTGACACCAGTAGACTTCCACAACAGCTTTTCATTTGGTAGTTTCAGTAAGGAAAAAATAGCAGTTACAGTAAATAAGAAATGCATGTACACAAAGTCATTAAGTAAAGATGCCTTGACTTGTTCTTACATAAAGACATATGTAAAGACAAAAAAGAGCAGAAACAAAGAGAAAGATGCACATGTAGAACATACTGAGAAAGGGTGAAAAAAATCCACGGCCGTCATCAGGCAACACCCATGCTGTAATTATTTTTCTTGTCATTTCAGGCCTGATATAAATGGTAACTCTAGAAAGGGTGCTGCAACAGGGCTGTCATTCTTGGCTCACAAGGTCAGAATGACCCCGCGGACCCCCAAAGCACGTACAGGCACACCTCCTGTGGCGCGGGACACCCACACCCAGGCTGTTTCCACTCCCACGCCGATTCTGGAGCCCCACGCCTGACTCAGTTACCTACACTTCCTGGCAAAACAAACCAAAACCCATATGCCCTCACTTTTAGACTTCCTCCACCCACCTCTGCCTTCCCTTTTATCAAATTATTCCCTTCTTTAACAAAAATGTTTCACGTAGTGTTTTTGTTTTCAAAAGAGGCACTCAAAACTCTGGCCTGTCTGATTCCATCTGTCCCATACGCATCGAGGCAGGCGTTTATAACTTTAGGAACTACGGCCACGCAAGAACTGCTGAAATCGTGATTTTCTGCAGAACACACTGTACGCGGAGGCACGCGTCCAACGGCTCCAGTCACAGACCGGAGGCTCCTTATGAAGCAGAGCGCTCCATCGAGAGTTTGGTTTGTGCCAGACGGCAGCATCCCGGCCCACCCCCAGCAGGGATGCAGGCAGGGGCCGCGCTGGCCGCAAACCCCAGCCCAGCACAAAAGCCACGAGAGTTTCTGGAGCGCAGAGGGGCACCATCACCATGTCTCTGACATACGGGGGAACGCCCAGCCACTTCACAAGGGTTTTCCCCAAAAAAAAGCAAGGATGGCAGATGATGCAATCTTTTGGTAACCAGAGAACCCCGACCATATTGCTCTGAAATAGGATACAAAATAAAAACACCCAACAGGGACACTTAAGGAGCCTTCTGGGCATGTTAGAGAGCCACACATCGACACATGTGCTCTGCCCACCAAGAGGTTCAAGGCACTCTCCTTACAGGCTGCACAAAGAACAATGCTCAATTAAATGAAAGCCTGTGCTGGGCTTCCTGGGCTTTATGTCAAAAGCTCAAGGGACCCCCATGCTGGGGGCTTCACACAGAAGCACAATGCAAAAGCAACCGCCAAGCTTTTCTGTTCCAACAGGCATCCATCTTGCCAGCTCTCCATCGAACCGACACCAGGACAGGGGAACAGATACCAAAAAAAGCGATTTATCAAGCATTAATGAAAAACTACCTTCCCCTATTTTACAAAGGCGCTGGCAATAACGACCAAATTTTTTCCTGTCTTCCACTCTAACGCAGTTCTTTCTCAGAACCCAATAAATCTCCAAACAAAGGAGATCCTGGGAAGTAGCGGGTTGTGCTTTCAAACCTTCATCTAGCAGAATTCATAATACATCAAGCCTTCCTACTGGCTTGCTTCTGCTCATCCCATAAAACATGTCATATGTTTTGGAAGGAGCTGGGGGAGGGCTGCCTGTCTGTTAACAGGAGTTTGATTTGAAGATAGCACCAGTTTTATCACACAATCTTTCATTTTGGCAATTTTGAGTTTCAGAGAAAAGCGACAGAATTTATATCCAAAACAGCTCAGCTGACAGCAAATGTCCCTCATCTGAAGGATAGAAAGGGAAGAAGCTTTTTTATGATTCATGGGATCTGTTCCACCTACACATGCAAAAAAACCCACCCTTCACAAACCATGGCACGAGTCCAGTTCCTTCCCAGCCGTGTCCTCCTTAAGTCTAGACCTATTTGCACTGTTCATGTTTCTCAGTGGCTTCTCAGATCCTTTCCAAAGCAGTTGGGATGTATAAAAGAAATTCTCTGTAGCCCAGCGAGCTCTGCGCAGGACAAAAACATCAAAAAGCCTGCGCATGCTAGAGCTATGTACATGCAAGGCAACCCTTTCAGCGCTGTCTGAATTGTAACAGACTCGTCATAGAATGAAAGGCAATGCAAGAAAACAAAGTTATAAGCACGCTGGAGCTTATCTCTGTGTATGGCAGGACAGAACACAGGTGGTAAGTGGTCAACTGTAAACATCCACCCATATTTCCCTGTGAGTCACTTCTTTATCTTGCAAGAACACCCTCGGCATTGCCTGCGGAAGCAGCACAAGCTGGTGTCCATGCTCCTCGGTGCAGCTTCACGAGCCAGGGCACGTGCTGGAAGGGCACAGGAAAGCTCTTTCGAAGTCTGTTTGCCACAATTCCACGATCCTTCCGCTGCTGTCAACTGCCTTTTGCAGAACAGACAGTGCTATCATCACACGATTAGTACAGCGTCGGAGATGACCTCGTGACCACGAGGGACGTGCGGTAAGATTGGAAGATGCACTCAACATCACCGCTGTAAAGCTACAGCTTTGCAAACTGAGGAGCTTTCAAGGAGTTTTGGCAACAAAGAACATAACCAGCTGCTCCCAAGGATGCTTTACTAAACAGTTTCATCCTATGAAGCACATTTCTAGGCACCAGCTAAGGGCCAAGGCTGTATTACACACCTGGCATTGCCAGCCATAGCTTTGGCATGAGAAAGGCACGCTCTGGCGAGCTGCAATAGCAAATACAGAGCTACGAACCCCTACACACTGGATGGTTGCCATTTGGAAGCTCTCCACCACCAATTCCCCCCATTCAATCATTGAGCTTATTGCAAAGGGATGCGTAAAGCTAAGAAAAATAAAGTATCCTTACAGTATGCCACAAAAAAGGATGAAACACTGAGGAAACTAATGCTAACTCTGCAGGCACCACCTCCCCAAACACGGGGGCAATCCCTATCCCCATTTGCCTCCCAAGGAGAGCTCCGCAAGAGCAGAACTCCTCTGGTTTGTTCCAAGGTCCAGCAGACCATCACGAGCTTATCAATGTGAGCCCAGAGTGACAGGAGAAGAGAATTCCCAAGAACTCATGCCTTTTTTTTTTTTTTAACCACAAGACACTAGGTCACACCACTGCATTTGCTCATGAGAGCAAACAATATTCTGATGCAGTGTGACGGGCTTGTTACGCACGCAGGGGGAGAGAGCAGAGAGACAAGGGGTTGGGCTCGACTACAGATATCACTGAGCTAGGAGGAAGCTGCCTGCAGAAATTCAAGTTGCCTCCACACTGGGAAACGCACATTTGATTTACATGACCACAGGGCAAAGAATCTCTCATGAAGACAAAGGAGCATAAAGCAGAATTGACACTATGATAACCACCAGAGTAGCACCTTTCAAATGAGTTTTCTATGAAATAAGCCTAGCTCTGTTGTGATTACTCGATACCCTGCGAATTACCAGTGTTTGTGTTTTATTATAGCTCCTGCATTTCACAAATGGACTAAGATCATTGGTAAAAACCAGTTTGTTCAAAGAACATCCCTGCCAAATTCTATTTTGAGAGAAAAAAAATTATCATTCAAGCCTTTTTTGGTCACACACTTTATGCCTACTACTTTTTTTTGTAACATCTTTATTCTCTAAAACAGAGCTTTATTCTGTGCTCTCTAAAGTACAGTCACTTAAAGGTTTGGGGTTTTTTTAGAAAAAAAATAGGATTGTTGCCACCGAGAACATGACAGTAGCTCACATGGGAAGAAAAGCAGCGGGGACAGTGACTGGTTACTGATAAAACATAACTGCTATTCTTGCCTATTACGGCCCATTGAACAGTTTGAACACAAGAAGAGCAGACATTCAAAAGCGACTAGCTCGCATGACCTTAGATGGCAGATTCTGGAACAAAGGAGGAAGACACAGGGCATAGACTGCAGTATGCATACAACTAACAGTAAAACTAATTTGTGAGGCTTACTGGTCACCTTTCTCTGGCTTCCCTCCCGCTCTGCCCTGTGAGATGCGAGGCGCTGAGAGCACTCAAAGACCAGCCAGATTTATGGAGAACAACAAAGTGGTCAGCAGGCAGGTACAGCTCAGCAGCACCTCAATTTCTATCCTGTGCATCGTAGCGAGCTCTGGCTTCCAGTAACCCTTGCAAGGCACCTGGACTTAGCACTTGCATTTTCTCTCCTGGTGTCCTACAGAAAAACATCACAGATTTCAAAAAAAACCCCAAACTTATTGTATTGAAAGCAAGCCTTGCCATGCAGCCCAATAATTGATAGCTTACTTGAATATCACCAGTGGAGTTTTACACCTGGCAGTCAGTGACAATAACGCACGAAACAAGGTCATTGCCCTATGAACACAGGCTAACAAACGGGAACACAAAATCAACTTCACGTACATAAAGAACAGCCATACCACAAACAGCCGCCAATATCACTTCCCCTGAATATCCTTAGCCACTTCTCCAGCAGTCTGCAGCTTGGAGGCAGTTTCAATGCATTCATCAACCTCCAGCAGGCTCCCTCCATGAATCTGTCCAGTCTAGCCGTGAACTCATGTTATTTTACTACCCTCAACAGCCTGAGAAAGGGAGTTCCAGCTCGGTGCCATGACTGACCACCGCCTGTCTTTTCAAGGTACTACCGTCTTTGGATGCTTTTTTTTATTGTTCATTGCCCTCTTCAGCTAAACCTATTTGCCCCCTGTCTGCATGTGACGGTTCAATTAAAAAAAAGGTAACAAAAACCCCAAAACAAAACACACAAAAAACCACAACAAAACAAAACTCCAACAGTTTAGAAAACTACTAGTTTTCTGTCTTTTACAAGGGGAAGCATCTTTGTTAAAACCTAACTGCTTTGAGTTCAGCTTCTCTTACTCAGACTTAACTATTTTGATTTCTGTATAGAATACTTCTTTATAAATTAAACTAGATTTTATAGTATCACAATATTTTTAAACCACAATGGTGCTAGTTGCATTTATTTCCAATGGAGAGCACCAGTATCCACCATTACATATCTAATCAGGCTTTTTATTCCAATCTCAGAAAAAAAATGAAACATTTTTTAAAAATGTTTGCTGAACACATAAGTGGCTTAATTTTCACAGTTCAGGAGGAAAGAATACATAACTTTAAGACAAACTAAATTTGAAGGACTCTGTAATTCTGTAATGAGACATGCATGTATTCAGATTTTTCTGTGACAATTAAATGCATTTGCTTATACTGCTCATCAACTGTGTGACATGAAAAGGCCAGAAAAACAAGCTCAGCCAGTAATAAGCCTAAGAGTGTGATATTTCCATAAATCCTACTGTGATAAACAGTGTTCAATTAGCAGAATTATGAACTGCACGCAAATAGAGTACACACCAGCGTACACGACTAAGTAAAAGAACTTGTCTGCTTAACTGCTCTGTAAAGAGTTGCCTGTGATGATTATGAAAGTGGAACAGTGAAAGTTGACGCATTCACTCACTTTCCCTTCCACGACAAAAGGAATCCCCAGGCCACCTCCACAAAAAAGGGCAAGCTGAATTTTGTATTAGCTTGTCTCTTCACAGCTAGTGAAAATGACACGGTATGTCAGTAGCAAGACTTTTTTTTTCCCCCCCAAGTATATGCCGGCTGCATAAGAACCGGACCTTGATGTGCAAGGCGTTTTGAGAGCCACAGGGAAAACAAGCTCAGGGGTGCTACACCTGAGCATTATACTTGTTTCATCTTCCTGACGCCAAGCAAATTGCAGTTTTAAGGCTGTGTATAGCTTTTCAACTGATCATACAAGATCAAATAAACTCAGCAGAGGAGGAAAGCTCAAAAAAAAAATAAATAAATAGCCGTCTGGAAAACAGCGCGCTCTCAGTGTTTTCATTCTGAGCGCACACGCTGCCTTCGCCGGACGTTTCCAGCCCTTTTCTGAGACGCGTTCAGAAACCGGGGAGTAGCGCAAATGTCCCGACAGCAA
>NW_009605348.1:75133-104423 GCF_000690535.1 Cariama cristata | reverse complement strand
CAGCGAAGGGTATTCCTGTCCAAGCCATGGACTGGAAGTCTCTCCCTTTACAGAGGAAACCCAGGGAGACCAGGCTCCCCTACAGTTACCCCTTGACAGGTGTCCAAATCTCCCCAAGATTTCAACTAGCTTCACAGGTATTAGATGAATTTTTTGACTCTCTACAGACTAATATAACAAAAAGTAGGACTGGAGATAAACACTTTGTAATGTTATATTTTTAATTCTTTAATTATAAAATAAGGTTTTTCCTAGCTCACAATTTATTTTTAATGGTCCTTTTTTGTACTGGTCACATTTGCATGACATGTTTATAAAATATTGCAAGAATACTTTTGGCAGATTAAACTATGAAAAACAACACAGAAAACCTTTGTGCAGTACTGTGACATGAAAAGCATACCTCAAAGTCCATGAATCTTCTGTACCTAGCGAGGCAAAGACGTACAGACAGTGCCACATACTGTGAATTAGTAAAGTAAACAAGCTAACGCAATGCATTACGTCCAAAATTTCTCCCATAGATGCAATACATGTCATTTTTTTTTTCCCTCTGTCATATTTCAGTCCAGTAGAGAAAAACTGCCAAAGGCACATTCCATTTTGGCAGAATTGGTCACTATTTCTAGGGAAGACTTTTTTAAAAAAAAACAAATGTCTTCCTTTTATATAAAGTCAGTATAACTACATATGGCCAGTCACTGCATTTCTAATATGGTATTTATACATTGCAAAAGCCTTCAGTCTATTTCTTTTCTGCCACTACCAGTCTTTCTTAATAATATTTTAATTAAGTGAACTAAGTCTCCTTAAAACAAATGAACAGAGGTCAGTAAAAGGTCATGTTTCCACTTACATACTCAGTATCTATTTTTCATTTTAAACAAAATATATTTAAAAGATTAAGTTGCTATAGAGCCATAGAGGGCACAAAATACATCAAAATGCTAAACAAAACCTAATTGCTTTCAGCATTTCCTAGGCAAATGAACGAACTCAAAACCAAACAATTAATATGTTCTAAATATACTTTATGACACTCACCTCATAAAAATAAAAATAAGCAAATAATGGGAAAAAACACTTCATGGACACTACAGTTGCGTACTGTGATCCCCTAGCTAAGGGAGTCACTATGGCAGCCAAAAGGATGACACTCAGAGGTCATTTTCATAGAACATCTAATGTTTCATGCATTATTTAGGATTGCCACATCTGAAAACGCTTTCATAAGAATGGCTTTTTTATTTTGCCCTGAACAGAACCATTTGTCAACGTGTCACAAAAATAAATGAAGAGCGGCTGCTTCTCTTCCCAGAAACCAGCGGTGCTCATTAGACACACGTCCCTTGCTAACAACTTGCAAAGACAGAAGCCAAATCCAAGCCCACAGAGCAGAGCAGGCTGGGGAAGTTAAAGGCTGATCTGCTGTTCGTACTTTTCAGAAGAGGTTCCCTTCCAACTCCTGTGCTGCATCTTTCTCCTTTTAGTATTGCAGCTAACTAACAATGCTCATCAACGATGGTTTACGATCTAATTTATAAAGAAGCTGTGATGAAGAATGAAATTATTTTATTAGAGGTTCATACTTTTTAAAACAAACAAAAAAACCAACCATGGAGCACATAGGCAATGCTTGCTAAAGTTTCACCTACAGTATTTGATAAATTACATGCTCAAAAGATATGTATTTTTTTTAATTTCCTCAGCCCCCAAGAGTACAACATATGGGATCTTGGTGTAAGGGTCTGTCTTCACGAGCACTGAAGTCGACAATTTATTCGTTAACACTTCAAAGATATTTAATGTGTTTTTCTTTTCCCCGTACCTGGCAAATCATCCGTAGCCCTATTTGACAGAAGGAGGACAAGAACACGGAAACTCCACGGCTCCGTACCCGGCTGGTACCCAGCTCTTCCCCCCAGTCCGGTGGCGGGCGCTGCCAGGACAGCACCTCCCGGGCCAAGTCCAACGGGGGAACGCGTGACAGGGCTAGCGCAGCGCCCGGGTATTTCTAGCCCCTGTAGCAAGCCTGAAACACCTTCCTCTCCAACTTCCAATACGTGGTAAGTAACTTTTTGCAGGCCTGCGTGGTCCCTATCTCCTCCCAGACAGCATCAGCCAAGGCCGACAGACTCCTGCCAAAGCTCGGACTTTTCCACGCTATCCCTTTTCCGAGAAAGGAAAATGATTATAATCTGGTTAAGCATCTCTCACACAATGTCTCAACAGCTGGAGACATCAGAAAAAGAAACTTAAATCAGTTAGTTAGCCTAGGTGGTAGTTTTTGATGTCTGTTTTATTCCTCTTTGTTAGAAGGATGGTTTAGGCAAAGGCTAGCAGCTGGTTAGTCTTCCAGCTGTGACCATGAAGGTGTAACCACTGCCCTTGCCTCATCACAGCCCAGCTGGCAGCTTCCCCCCTCCATGGGCTGCCCTCTCTGAAGGCTGGCTGATGCCAGCTATTACCTGGTGAGGTGATTTCTAGGGATGCTGACTTAGCAGGAGGCGGCAGACAGTGAAGTAGCACCATCAGCAACTGCCACATGAAGCCTAACAACAAAAGCGGTCACTCAATTTTACAGTACGACAGGGAATAAAAAAAAATTTCTATGCTGTAATGTTCAGACAGAACACATATGGGTTTTTTACTGTAACAAGTGAGATAATGAAGAGGTATAGCCTCAAGAGCTGTTAGTTTGAGAGCATTAATTTTGTCTCTTTGCCTAGTCATATGCAGTGTCAGCATTAATATATGCTGATCTCCTGGCCACTTCAGCTCTGCCAGTACAGGAGATGCATCTGTTTGTATGGGAGGCACACAAACATCATCATCTGGCTGGAAATGAGAGTAGGAAAAGTCAGATTACTGCGGCTGAGCATTCATCGTGTGGGAAACTACCAGCACAGCTCCAAACAGATGCTAATACGAAACAGATCTTAAAACAAGACCCTGGTTTTTCTCCAAGAGGTCTATCAGGTCCATCAAAGGCAACGTATGCGGCACACTTTCCAATCCAAACACTGCAGAGATGTCCGTCTGTAAAAGGGCAGGAGAAGAGGAAACAATCTCCTTGCTCCCCCTGTCAGTTTCAGGAAGAATCAGAATAGTTTTGTGGTTCTTGAAGATTAACGGTTGTTTCAGAGACCCTACAGTACCTAGGCACATCAGGTGCACTGGCTGTGGTTAAAGTTTTCAAGAACAAAAGTTACCTTCCTTCCAAAATTTCTGCCTTTCACCTTCCTAAGGAAACCTACCCAGTGACCTTTAAAGCTGTCCTAGAATGGTCACTATTTCCTTACGGTACTTGCAGGCAAAAGGTTAAAATGCTCAACAACCATGGAATGCTATCAAGGGGGCTGATCTTCCTCAAGGTGACCGACCGACAGGCAATTTCTCTTGACACTGGACAGAACAGCAACACAGACTGAGGAGCACTCTTAATGTAAAAGCAGGAAGCCAGCAGAAGGTGCATGAAGTATGAAACTTCCAGCATCCACCTGTGCTGTGGCCTCTGCCAGGACAGGTCCCCACCGCCCCGAAGGACCAAGTCAGCGGTGAGGGAGGTGTTGGAGAAGGGTGCATATAAACACACAGGGGAGGTTGGAGAGTTACGTCTGCTCCACCTCCAAGCTGTAGTCCATGAAACCCCACCGAGTATTCTTCGCTCGGTAAAAAAATGACCCTGTTCAATACCACCATCAAACTTACTGCCACGGCAACAGGAGCAGCCCCCTGTGGTGAGATGTACTTGCTCATGATGAGGTCAGAGTAGTGATGGCTCCTGGGGAAATGCTGAAGTGAGCGGACACCGAAGTCAATGGAAACAGCGGCAGAGGGAGCAGGAGGAGCCAAGATGCAGGTGGTGCCCAAAATGCCAGGAGAGAACCAAGACGAAGAGGAGTCAATCTCATCTGCCTCTGGAGAGCAGCAGAGAATAAGCAAAGGCCACTGAAATGGCCCACGGGAAGATCATGCTTCACTGTATGCATTGAAGTCTGAGAGCTGCTGAGAATAAAAATAAAACACCTCCTCCATGGGCTCCAAAAACCACCAGACACCGTTGGATACTTCTTTCGTGATCTGATACACCATTTTTGAACACCTGGCTCTAGCGATACTGTGTCTGTTGATGCCTAAAATCAAAGTATCTTATTCTTACCAGTCCATTCAGACTGTCGGGCTGCTTTGCTTACGTCAAATCCCTGTAGCATTTCTCTGTGGAAGACGACTGAATTTCTTTAGGACTTTAGCGGCAGGGTTCATACAATCCTTTCCTTACGGCTGTCTGCCCTGGGACACTTCTCAGGCTACCGGCGCTCTAAAGGGGCATCAAAGCTTGTGGAACTGCCACCGGGCGGGAAACCAACGGAGCAGCAAGCTCACACGTACGCATCCCCATGGAGGGGTGCGAGAAAGGGAGAGACAATTCGCAGCCAAGCAGTACGTGATTTGAAATGTCATTATGAGACATATCAAGTGTTTAAAGGTAATTTGCAGTGTCACCACCTAAAACTGTACTTGTTACCATAATCATTTCAGCTAAAAGTTATCTGAGCGCAGCCCAGACCCACATGTCCCCCACAACACGCTAATGAATAAACTGAACAATTCATGTTTCCTATCACTTTATGCACTAAAGGTTTAATTAATCAATTCCAAGGGCTAAAAAAGCAAAAGGGAATACAACACAACAGAGCAAGGCTAGAGATAGTAAGTACCAGCATAGACTACTTTTAATCAGGTCCCCGAAGAAAAGCGAAAATAATAGGAAATGAAAAGTCATGAATGAAAGTCTACAGTTCTGCAATCCATTCGATAATAAGTTACACAGTGCAAAAGAAGAAGGTATCAGAATAAAATTCCCTACTGTTGCAACCGGTACAACTCAGTGTTAGTGTCAGTCTAAAAACTCCCCAAACCAAACCCAACCAAACAAAGAGCCCTTCAAGCCCTTCTACCTCCAAAAAAACCCCCAAAACAACCAAACAACCCCCCCCCAAAAAAAAAAAAACAAACAAACCAAAAAGGCAAGAAAAACTCCAAAACCTCCTGGTTCTGAGCAGCCAATGGAAAACATCTTAACAGATTTGCTGGGAAGAAAAATAATTAAGAATTTTGGAAGAGTCCATGAGAAACACCATTTCTGTATGTTCTCTTCCTCTCTGCCATGCCTTTTAATACTAAAAGGCGAGATAACTTTGTTTAGGTGTAAAGCTTATTTCAGAACTTTACATTTCACACTAAATACGAGTGCTTGCTGCCCTAAACCACCATAGCCATGGCAATCAGAACTCTTGATCTACTTTGCTCAGTACACGTCTCTGTAAGACTCTTCTCCCAGTTTTGTATCACTTTTCCAACATTCAACTTTCAGGTTATCTTTTTTTTTCTGCTGAGGATTTGCTATAAATCCCCTCTCCACACTGATTAGTTCATTAACTTCTGACTTCAGCAAGTTTCTATCCCACATCAGCATTCCTTTACTAATAACTGATATTCGAGCTTTGCTAAATTATTCTTGTGTCCTATCAATTGCATTGTTCAAGTGCAAATAAACATTATTAATTTCCCTTGTCTGTAAAATAATTTTTAGGAGGATGAGTGTTAAGCAGTTTGCATTTAGAGGTGACCAGGTAACACAGAAAGAGCATGGAGAATTGGTGCTAGAACCCAGAACTTCCCCATTTCTTTTTTCTTCTTGATGTGTTTTGTTGTTTTTTTGCTGATGCTCTTTCTTTCGGGCCCCAGAACTCTCCTCTTGCTCTCCTAATCAACTGCCATGGTACCAGATATTCTTCCCTCTACTGTCAGTCACTTGAGATCTTTAAGTTGTCTCCACACAGCCTCAAGTGGAAAGCAGCAAGATGTGTTTCCTTGATGGGGATCCTGCAAGAGCAGTCACTTGCAGTTCAGGTTAAGGACATCACAACCCAATCGAGAATATTAATGTACTGACATATTGTGAAAACAGTGGCTTCTCTATCAGAAAAGCAGGAGTCACTTTTTCAAGGAAAGCCACTACTGATCTCCTGGACAGGACAAAATCTGAGTATTTGGTCTTTTCAGTCCGATGAGAACTTTTCAGACAGGGTAAAGATTCAATGAGTCAAAGCAACAGATGGCAAGTGACAGGCTATATGAAACTTCCCAGCCACTAATTCCCACTTTCCCACTTCCCAACACTAATTTTATAATACTCCAGATCATCCTAATCTCAACCTCGGTCATTTAAAATATATCTGTATCACTCCTGTTTATCCAGATCATATTCATTCCTTACCACCAGATTGTAACTTTAAAAAGTGTTTTTAACCTTTTATTTTTCTGAACTTAATTAGCTTTAATTAGCTTCTCATGTCAAGAAAATATTTTAAGTGGATCCACACTCATTTAAGCTAAAAAATCTTTCAAAGCATTTAGTCACATTTATTGTGCTTCATATTGTATGCGGTACCATTAAACGTTTGAAGTAAGAATCAAAATCATTACACTAACTGCATGGCTCTGTTATTAAAAATAATTGGCTGACAAGTTGCAAAGGTCCGTTTTAAGCAGTTTTGTAGCTACCGTTCATGGCAAGGCGCCTACGCCAAAGGCTTTCTGACTGACAGTCAATTATTTCTCCTTTTCATCCAGCCGTTGGATCAACAGTGGTTCCAGATACTGGACAGCTTGTCACAGGACTTGCAGCTGTGATACTCAGCTGAGATAACATTAACTCACAAATGCCATAAATTACACTTGCGTATGCATTTACAGACACGTCTATCAATCTAAACACGTACAACAGACAGACACCGCTGTTGTCGAGGGAAACCTCTCTCTTCAGTATCTGCTTTCACAGACGCTGTGAGAGCCGTATGAAACGCTACTGAAATGGCATTCTGGTTCACTGAAAGGGACAGCTTTTCCAGATAAAAAAAACCCTGAAGTTGTCTTTTTCAGACTAGTGTTGCTAAAGACATAATCCGTTTTGACAAATGCTTTAAGAAAAGTGTAAATGTCCCTTTTTTCCAGTCTGCTTCAATCTTCTCCTCTTTACCCACACATTGCCGTCTCCTATAAATCCATTTGTCCTGGGATCAGATAAAGATCTGTTTTTCTCAGTGCCAGTCACTAAGGGCTTGATCCTTACCCACAGCCAACAGAAAAACTCCTGATGCCTTCAACAGGCATTGACTAAGCATTAAAATCCTGTAAGTGTCATTAAAATTATGGCAGAGACAACAGGTTAATACGAATACAGGGAGCCCCTGCAGCCTGACTGAAATACCAGTGCCACTCTATAAAACCTTTCCGTTAACACCATTCAGATTTGGGAACTGGTTCTCTTTCTGGAAATGAGTAATACAATGTAAACAAAGACTCTTCTGGTTTCTCTTCCTAGCACATGACACATTTGCTTATGCAGAGTTTTATCAGTTTTATCCTTCAGTGCCTATTACCTATTTGAAAACCAAGATTTCTTTAAAACCAACTTTTCTTTAAAGTTTTTCTCAGTTTAGTGAACATTAAGTGCGCTGTCATTGGATCACATATTTATAAATGAATCAAGTCCCTCTTTGTTTGTGTCATCAAGGAAAAATCAACCAAAAATACAATCAAATTCATTAAGTATGATTAAATAGGAATATTTCCTACTGTATAGCAGGCAGTTGGAAGAAAAAACACCACATAATCTAATACGCACCTGATTTTCACCT
This sequence comes from Cariama cristata, assembly GCF_000690535.1. Taxonomy (NCBI): domain Eukaryota; kingdom Metazoa; phylum Chordata; class Aves; order Cariamiformes; family Cariamidae; genus Cariama; species Cariama cristata. Next base: position 96,717 of record NW_009605348.1, on the reverse strand, counting down.
GAGGAAAATATCCCCATTACACTTTTCCTGTGGTAGAGTCTCTATTATCAGTTATTCAGTTGTGTCCCATCAAACCCAGAACTTCACCTTTAAACTACTCACTATTACTTCAAGCAACAAATACTTTTACACAGCTGCGGCTCATCTTACAGATGAGCTATTTACAAGAAAGCAATGATGCTGACTATCTCAGATGGCAAGGCACAGCACAATACAGCTTAATTCTCAGATCTGCACTAAAAATTACGATCCAGGACCATCTGATTACACCATGAAGAGAGGAATAAAAAAAAAAAAAAGGACAAACATTACCTTGAAAACTCAGTAAGGTCAGATTAGGCAAGACTTGTATTTTTAAAGAAAAAATAATTTTGTTCCATCATCTTTTTGCAGTAATCCATGTTTTAAATTATGATATGATACTTTAAAGTAGTGAATATCCTGAAGAAGGAAAGGAGTTTTCCATCCAATTACCTAATAATTCCACAGAATTGAAAAAGGCTGAAAGACCTACGCTACCTTGGCAGAGCAGAAAAATGTGAAGTACCAAACATTTCTTCCAAAAGTACTTCTTAAAAAAGTTAATCACAATCCATGCTCTAATTACTCATGACCACACTTAAGATATTCCTTGGAGGATTTTGTAAACCAGATTATCAGATAATAAAGCAGCTGGCATCAAGTCGTCACATAAGCTTTTCTCAACAGTAAAAGGATTTTAATCAATACAATAAAATAAGATAATAAAGGATAAAGTGAAATCGGCATGAAAGGATTACTATTTAAAATGACAGAACAATCAAAGGCTCAGAAAATCCCCCACACTTCTGGAATCCTGCTGGAGACAGTACAGGTACTTTTCATTCCTGCACCAGCACACGCTGTTTCATTAACCACGTTGAAAAAGCTCCTGCATATTAAATAATGTACAGGGGAAAGTACCTTGCTCTTTCTCTTTCTTAAATGATCAATGAGAACAATGATGCTACAGTTTTATAAAGCCTTTAGGAAAATCAGGTTTCTGTCCCAATTCCAGCAAAACATTTGGTCAAAGTTTTTAAACATTGTCTGTAACCTCTCACTGCTTTTAATGGCTTTAGTGCTAGAATCTGTATTTTAAGCTTTTTTTTTTCCCCTCTCCTTTTTTTTTTTTTTTCTTTTTTGTATTTCCAGCTTTAGACTGGAATAGTATGGCATGGAGTATCTTGCAAGGATCATCATGTAAAGAAGTGCCATACTTGTTTTTCAACTAAAATAAAGACCTTGTCAGGAATGGAATATATTCTGGATCGATATGGCACATTGGTTAGTCTTTTTGTCACTTCTGAAAGACAATGTCAGTCAAAATGAGTATTTTTGGTAAGGTGCACAACTGTCTTTTGGGTATCAGAGAGACTTTGAACTCAAAATCCATCAAAATAAACTATTTTTAGGTCTCTTATGAGTAACTCAAAGTCCAGTCTGTCTACTCTATCAAAATGAGTATCTTATATCTTATTATATCAAAAATTTGGGAGTATGAGGGCAACACCCTGGCCCAAGTCAAAACGATTGGAGCAAACACAAAAGTGGAGATGGCTCCCCTTCCTCACTCCCATCTCTTCAGGCAGGCAGATTTCCAAAGGGTGTCTTCAAGGGCCAGCAACTGCAGTCCAAATTGTATTTGATGTGCAGGTGAATGCAGGGATGCAGGCTCCCTTCTCCTCCCTAACAGGCGAGTACGAGGAACAACTTTTGCCACAGCTGCTAGCTCCGTGGACAGCAACGGGTCTTTTTTTAATCCTCTGAAGTATCTAAGACATGTTTAGTCAATACACGGCCGATTAACGACAAACCAATCTGGCTCACACACTAAAAGCTTTACAATTACAGAGGGTCATCAAAGGAAAAAATAAACCGGTTGCTTACCTCAAAGAGGCTCAAGAGATACTGAAACACAAAGTCTCCCATATCACAGGATCAAATACTTGATACGGTACAGACTAACACAGAAAATACATAAAAGTGATGGTGATGCCATGGCTTTGTCCAATGCTTTCTCTTTCTGTTGTACTTGAGCAAGGGAAATAAGTGTAAGTGATACTGAGGGTATACCAGAGTTGCTCTGAGACGATAAGTATTTTGCTGACTCAACAAATGTGTATGGAAAAGAGGGCTGGAGAATTCATGAGGCTATTACCTAGGATCAGAATTTGCTACAGCAGCATTCCAAAAAGCTTGGAGAAGGAGGTGCAGGGAAGGAGGTTTTAGAAACGAGCAGGCTGTTAAGTGGAAATGCAAACAAGGCACGTCACGGGCTGCAGGACATGGCTTAAACGTGAACTGAGGAATGAAGGTGCTGAAGGGCGTATGCTATTGCTCATAGAAAGGCCTTCCTTGACCTGCATCCAATGCTGGACACCAACCATATTTCAAGAAAGATAGGGTCAAATTTTAGAAAGCTTAGAGAAGAGTAACAAGAATTATCAGGAACACAGAAAGCATTGTCCCAGGGCTGAGGAGAGAAAGAGTGATCTTGTTATTGGGTAGGAGATTAGGCATGGCAATAGTATTCTTCCAACACGTAAAAGGGGAGATGATATATCTTCCACTGAAACAGTGAAGTATTTAAGTTCCAGGACAGACATCAGAGAAAATAACATCCACCCTAAAAAATTCCCAATAGTGAAGATACAGAAGCACTGGAATCAGTTTCCTTGGAAAAGTATGGAATGTCCATGTTGCGGGTCTTGAAGAAATGGCTAGACAAACATCTGTCTGGCACAACAATGTGTACATCACTCAGAAAAACCAATCTATCATTCAAAAATTGGACAGTTTAGACTTCATTAAGTGGAGAAAAAGAAGCAAGTTTCAAACAATGTCCAACGTTTGGTTACTGAAAAGCAGGCTTATGCTCATGAAAACCCTGTATGCTAGCAAACCTTAACCATACGCCTTAACCATACAACAGGCTGAATACTAAAATGACAGATTTAAGCCTTCAAAGACAAATCCAAAAGCTATTAGCTGTTGAAACAATGCTGACTAAAACATAGTTAAACAAATTTCGATTAATTTACAAAATGAATTCTGGGTAGAAGACAGAAAAAATAGGTTATTTACGGCCTCAGTATGTGAAACAACACTGCTGAAAGGCTGCACACTCTAATGTCCATTAGATAATATTAATTTCAAAAGAATTACAATAAAAATGAAACATTTAAAAAATCTTCTTTGCTCCAATAGATTTCATTATCTAGAAAGTATGCTGTGACACGAAATGGACAACCTGAAAGGTCAACCATAAAGACTCACATTTTCTCCACCAACCACAATTTGCTGGGTTATATTTAAAACACATGAGCCTCACCTAGGCTAAGTATTGAATCAAGACATTTACATTAATGGGCCTTTGACAGACAAATACCCAATTTTTTTATACACCACAGAAGCCACACAACATGAGCACCATTACAAGATATATAGCATATGGATACCATTAAAGCCCTATTAGAATGAATACTTGCTCATTTATTTCTCTAAGCACTACTGCAAGGAACGTAGCAGCAGTTTCACAGATGTCAGCTGGAAATAGTAGCCTTTCATTTAAACCACTGAAAGATTGTTCCCTCCTGTTAACTTCCTCATAAAGATGTGTCAGTGTTGTAACAATAAAAATGTAATTTTAACATGAAGTTTAAACCAATGAAGGCAAATTTCTGGAACAAGCTGCTTAACTGGCTCACTAGCCTCTTTTTATTTCCTTCTCAATAGCTCTCAAACTACCCCACCATTGTACAAATCTCATTTTGTCTCTACCCTCCGCTATCTGGATCCCTACAGCGACATCCATGTGCCTATGGCATTTACTGCTGGGATTTTATTACTGCTTGTTGGTGGGCAGCGGATTGCTTAATATAGAGCAAACCAACTATTCTGAAAAGTCTTTTAAAATTACATTCAGTTATACCACACCCTCTAAGTCAGGTCCACTCAGTTAGGTCATGGTGTACTACAGCGAGCAAGGTCTGCTCATCACAAAGCAGTAAGCACGAAGTTGCTCATTTTTTAATGTTAGATTTCAGCAAGAATATGGGAGAACACCACATATTTTGGATGTTGGCTAGGTGCATCCACGCAACCCAACCCAAAGATGACAGTCGACATCAACCCATTGGACTAAGGAGTAAAAAGTCAGGTTGCTTGTTTTCCACAACACAAAGATACGCTTGTGAATTCCTACTCTTCTCTACCCTTACACAAGTCAGCCTGTAATGAGCTAGAGGTCAATCAGAGCAGAACATGATCATGGAAGTATTGTTCGTTGGGTCATTCACTCTTAAGATTGACTACCTAGGCATTAGCTCGCTACTATAGTAATTCCAAATTATATGGCAATATTAGGGAAAAAAAAAAATAGCCTACGTAGAACCCAGTAACCACCCTGGCACCAGCAGGCACTGGTAGCAAGAGGCACACTCACTTGAAAGGCTCACCCAGCCATAACATCGATACGGTAACACCATACAGTTAGTATGAATGTGCACAGGACTTTTAGCAACAACACACTGCAAAACAGCATAGAGAAAATCCAGAAGAATCTCAGCAGATACAGGTTCTTTGGTAATCCTTATTTCTTTGATGGAGGAATTCAACATCTTCTTTTACATTTTCTTTCTCAATATGAGTATCACGCTGGCCATCATAGCAGAAACCCAACGATATGACAGAGGATCAGCTTTCAAAGTTATTTGTACATGTGACTGACCAGCAATCAGCAGATTAAAAACAAAAAAGTTAAAAGTTTTTCTTTAAAAAAAAAAAAGGAAGAAAAAAAAGACATTAAAAGCCAACCTATCTATCAAAACTGGACAGAACGATCGGAGTGCTGCAGTTAACATTCCACACCTTTTAATACTATGAGGAACAAACAGTGCGCTACAAAAGGCCTTGAGGCATTCATTGAATTTGCTTTTGGAGGATCTCTTGGACTTCACTACCCACGTCAGTTCTGCAATTATCCATTTTGTGAGCACTGCTGAATGAATTATACCACTGGATATAATTTAGGGTTATATTTTGTCCCACGTGTCTACAAACTAATTCTGAAACATGTGCCCTTTGTCAGTTGTAATATCTGGTAGTACACGAAAGCACGTAACGAAAGCATAGCTGATCTAACTGAAAGTTACAGCGTGATCAAACTGATTTACAGCACCGGAGTGTCTAATCCACCACAGAATGACTTCAAAGAATACATAAGACACTTCAAAACACCTCTTTCTCCAAATAGCTGCATTTCATGTAACTATTCTTATTTTGCCATGTGCAAACTGAGCTTTACTACTATGAATGCTCATGGAAGTTGTATTACATTGGTGAGAGCAAAGAAAATACTTCGCAATTTTGAAAATAAAACAATACAAAAAGTTAAGGTCCTTATAAAATGGTTTGAGGTAGACAGAAATAATGAAAATATGAATTGTTCACAACCATGTGTCTAAACAGAAAGAAAAAAGCCAAATTTGCTATATTCTTCCCTCATTTGATTGTTCCAAAATGAATTGTTCAATATGACTAACGCAATAAACTGCATTGCTGCCTATTTTCTATTTTGAAATACAAGCTAATTTATTCAATTACATTTTTTTTATATAAAGAATGATATGGAATATTTCAGGATCCTAAAGCCACTGATATGACACTGGCTGTGAAACACAAATTAGGAGAAGGTGTAAGATAGTGAACACCACCATGTAATATTTACAGTCGCTAACAACAACCAACAAACCTCTGCCAATTTTCAAGTTCCACTCTTTGGGCTTGATCTTTTCTGGGGTGTTTTTTTAATTTTTTTTTGTGTCTCCAGGTGTTATTCACAAAGCAAACCCGATATGAGATCTGCCTGAATCTTACTCTCTACCACTAAAACAACCGAATTTCCCAGTAGGCCCTTCATAAAATTCCAAGGCTTTTATCTGATTATAGCCTTAGTAACACCCTTCCAACCCCCCCACCCCAATCCCTTATATATTTATTTTCATTATGGAATAATCAAATCTTTTCATTTCTGCTTAAAATCTTGGCTGGCGCTCTGCTCAGCTGGAGCTGGATCAAGTAGAAGACATAGAAGGCTTGGTTTTACTTTAAGTATCTAAGACCAGGTTTGCGACCCGCACGTATCCTGAGAACAAGTAGGTCAAAGGTGCTGAGCAAACATCCACTTTTTGGCACTTTTGTGTTTAACCATAAACCACAGCACGGCAAGTGTGAAAGACTGGCAGAAACACTTCAGAAGCTCACTCCTGAGCTGAACTAACTTGCTAATGAAGACATCCACATTGATTCCTTGATCTTAATTATTCACGAGCCCTTAAGCCATAACATACCCACCATCCAGCTATCAGTAAGATCAGACTGATTTAAACTCTATAGCTAATGCTTTCTTTTAAAGGAAGCAATAACCTCAGGAGCTAAAGCACACGTCCAAGATGTGAAAGACCTCACTTCAATTCTCCTCCAGCTGAGGAGGTTCAAACCCATGCCTGCTAAATTCTTGCAAAACCTCTTAACTACAAGGCAAGAAGCTGTTCTGGCAAAGGCTGTCCATCTTTTCTCCTGTTGAAATTGTGTCATGAAACAACCAAAAGGACAGATTCACTGGGCTGAAAACTCCGAGAACACCTTCTCTAATGCATTGCTAATGAAGACTTGAACAACAACAAAAACCCTAAAACAAGACAAGTAACACCCCCAGATGTCTTATGTCAATAAAGCAGGGGGTTTTAACTCTCTGTTCACTGACAGTGTAAGGATACTGAGTAATTTTGGACAGTTTTCAGAGTCTGATCTACATGGGTGCTCTGTGCTTCTTCCTCTTCAATAGTTAAAAATAATACTAAAGATAAATCTTATTGACAAGATTACAATACTTTGTTCACCACTGTATTTTAGGAGATCAAATCTGATAGTAGCAAAACCAGTCAGACAGCTTAAGAGCATTTTCTGTTATCAATTCCACTGCTAGCATCCTAGTTCAGTAGTATTTGATTTCCCAATAGACGAGAGGAACTGAGCATGGGGTGATCCACAATAACCTTCACACCTCATAAAGATGGCACAAAGGGCACACACACTCCCCCACTCAAGTCACCTTGTCATGCTAATTCCAGACACCTAGGTAATTTCTATTTTCCCTTCGTGTTTCTGAAAAACATTTACAGATAGGTTATGAAAAATGCAAACTAATATGACCATTACTGTAATTGCATTCGTTAGGTTTATTAATTTGTCACATTTACATCAATAAGACTTTTACGTAACACCATTATATTATTTGACTAGTTTTGAAAGTGATTATCCTAAGAACTCTATTTAATTGGAAGCATCTCAATTTACAGGGTACATTAAATTCTCAGTAGCATTTTAATATTATTTAACACATGCAGGTCAATTACCAGTAATCACTGTTTCATATGAAACTTCAGTACAACACTGGAAAAGAATAGAAGAGGGTTCTTAAAAACTACAACTGAACTTCAGTCCTGAAAGATACAATTGAACTTCAGTTCACACTATTATAGTAAAAGGCCATATCTAACATCTACATGGTTAAAACCATTCTGAAATAGAAAAGATTATAAAAATTTGAGCAAAGATTAAAGAACAGTTGTCTACCCTAAAACAGATGATGATAATTTGTCAGGACTGACAAATTACTGAATTGCACTAACTGCACTCATGCCCAGCTGCACATTAATTACCAGATTAGAAAGTTATAATTAATTTTCTTAATATCACTACACTGCTTTTCTTCCTTGAGTTAATAAAAACAGATTGCAATCAATCTTTGTTAATTCACACTGCAGAACAGAACTGCTGTAGCTATTTCCATATGCGAAAGGCACCGCACGCAGAATTCTTGGTGTAATACCCTGCCTAGAAGCTGTATCTTCTGACATTTTAATGAAGTGTTGTAATAATGCAAATAAATTATAAATTATAATTTGACTTAATACAATTAGTAGAAAAACTACATAAGCTTAAAAATTAATTTTTAAAGAATCTTCTTAATGACAAAATTCAGAAGTGGATAGTATTTCAACATATTTTCAACTAGAAATGAGGTTTGACTTGTAGTTGTATTGTTGAAAGACTTTACTGCTGAGACTTGTTAAATTTCTTCATCAGCTGACTTTGTCATTAGAAACCATTAAAAGTGCTCCATACCTGTCTCGCCTTTGCAGATTGCAAGAATTTTGAAGAACTAGTAAAGGAAACAACTTTCTAGAGATACAGACTCAAGTTTGTCAGAGTTCTGATCAGGAACGTTCAATTATAAATACTGCAAAGATAATGCAGTATTCAAGCAGCACACATTTTCCTGTGTCCATATCTGTATTAGGCATTTTTATAAGACGGAAAGGATTATTCAAGGGATCTCGTGTGAAGAAAGGAGAACCGAGTAAAATCAATGCGTATTTTTTAATTTTTTTCATTTATGCCTGAAAGATGTGTTACTTCTCCAGTCTCATTGAGGCTTAAGAATTATTTCTTTTTTCTCCTTGTTTCCCCTCCTTTGTAAAAGATAAGAATAAGTATAGAAATATGAGAATTATGACATCATGGCTTCCAAAGAGTGGTAACCCATTTTATTCTGATCTAGAAGTCTTCATGTGGTCAGCTTAGGAGTCACAAAGGGAAGACTGAATATTCAATAACAAATGAAGGCTGAAAAATGTTCTCAGTTCAGGTCAGGGTTTTTTTTTTTTTTAACATTTCTAGAGTCTTCCAGGGGATGACAAAACCCAAGTAATTCTGTATTTGAGAGAAACTGGAGATAAGAAAAGGTTTTTTTAAAGAATATATAGCCTTCTGCAGCAAAGGGAAGCACATTTTATTTATCCTTTCTCCCAAACTTCTCTAAAGCAGCCCAATTTGTCTTACACTGCTAAATGTTCTAAATTTGTTCTCTCTCTCCATATTTATAAAACATCTATATGTGTGGTGTGTATAGATATATACACACACATCCCCAGCCATCCCTGAATGTATACGAAAATATCATAGAATCACAGAATGGTCTGGTTGGAAGGGACCTTAAAGATCACCCAGTTCCAACCCCCCTGCCTTGGGCAGGGACACCTTCCACCAGATCAGCATTAGTATAATGAAACTGAAAAAACACAAAATTCAAGTTTCACAGTATTAATAGGATTATGAAGTACTAGAAAGAGAAGTTTAAAACTCAGATAAGTGAAATTGTTCTTTGTGATATACAAGATGCATCGGAACTCCATCAGTTACAGGTAGGGTTTCAGCTGCCAGCTGGGAGTTTATAGTTCAGAGGAGGCTAAGGAGAGATCCTCTCGTATCAGCAGTAATGAGAAACCATATAATGATGAATAAAGATCTGCCAAATATATACACACATACATCTATGTGCATACCTGGGGGCAGGAGAGCTGCTCCTCATCGGCTTTCCCTAACGCTTGCAAGGGGAGCCAGCTCTGCCGTGCTGGTAAACTGTACAGACGGTTCTCATCTTCAGCTCAGCCTCATCCTGCGCATCTTTATGTACAACTCCAGCTCTCAAATACATTTGGCAACTCAATACTAAGGACCCCCTTGCACCTTCTAGGCAGCAGGAAAGCACGGCATACAAGTAACTCCTGATTATCTGCCACTATCGACATGGTAACAGCAGTTATCCAGCTAAAGCAAGGGCACGAGCAACACCAACATCTATATACTAATTTATAACATCCTATTTTCAATAAATGCAATTTCAAAATCTTGCAGGCAGATTTCTTTGGGGAGCAAGAGCAGTTTTAACTATCGGGAAGCAAACTGAGGATCTGATACAACTTTCCCACGTTCCTCACTCTCCACCCTGTCACTGTGTTTCAATGAGGGACTGGTTAATCGACAACCAGACCAGTAGAAAAGCTGAAGTACCAGGCTGGTACACATGATGTATTGGTAGCTGCCATAGGTGACCAGGGTGAAGTCCCTACTCCTGATTTCTTCTTGGGCAAAACACAAAATAGTGCAACCTGCTCATCCTGACTCAAATCCCTCCCCCTTTCCCGTGCAGAAAATTTTCCTATCTTCTTTATAAATAACACACAATGAAAGCCATTTCTCTTTTTTTTTTTAAGCCCTCGAGACAAAAATTTATGACAACTGGGGAAGGTTTTGACACCCTGAAGAGAGTGTCTGCTGTGGAAGACCAAGACCCTCCCGTAACCACCTGGTTTCTGTGGGACCAGCTGGCACAAGGTTTGGTTTGGTTTAGAGAACCAACCTACCTCCCGTTAGCACCACAGAGATCGAGAAAGTGTTCGCAATCATACATTTTATGCTGAGGAATCACATTACTAATAATCCCATAGGGTTTTACACAGAGAAGTAGTATGATAATTATGAACTTGTTACGTCTTTATACTCATTTGCCAGTGCACTAACAAACTGTGGGGAAAGTGTTAGTGTTTAAACTCAGAATTTGGGACTAGAATCTCTTTCCTTTGGCTACAAGGAAAGCACTTGAACCGAGACAGATATTTTGCAGTAGCAAGAATAGGTCCCAAATCCTTCCTGTGTCATTGCCAGAGGGCAACCTCCCACACAAATTCAGCGTTACAATATTGAATTGAAGCTGCTGTTTGAATAATACAGCTTAACATTAACGGCTAGCACCAAAATAATACTTTTCCTGGCTCTTTTTTTTTCCCCTGTCAAACAGATATGTTCCTTGATCTATCTCATGGAATTTTTCTGATATTTTTATAATGAGATTTTTGCGTTGCTCAATGGCAAATCAGACACCACCGCAGGACAAAACCGCACTGATGTGTACTGATACCTACAAATCCAAAAATCCAAATTTTAATAACACTCTGAGATAAATTTTTTTAATTGTGTGTGTGACCATGGAAGAATTATTTATGGAAACTCAAAGGAAAAAAGGAAAGCTGTGGTGTTTTTTGTGTATTTTGTTTGTTTTGGTTTTGTTTTTTTTTTAAATGAAACATAATTTTATAATAGTTCATTTGATTCTTATTGAATATAAAGCACTAGTCATACAATGCAGAACTGGCTGCTCACTTCAGATGAGGCAAAGACACAGCAAGCAATTTCCTTACTACGGTGCTCTAACATGTTCTAAAACTGTGACATTGTTAATCAGACGGCATATACCATGGTGATACCAAAATGCTCCAAACACAAACCTATTTTTCAAGTTCACTTTGCATTCAGTACTGACTCAAGAAACGTAAATTTGTTTATGAACAAGCAATGAACCAGTCGGTTAACCGGCACCTGAAATGGCAGTGCTGAAAAAATGTACCCTTTGCTGAAACCATCCTTGTCACTGGTTACTTATTTATAAGGATGGAATTCATTTCCACAACTCAAAAAGTTAGTTCTTTCAATTATTTGCCTACAGTCTTCTTTAGTCAATGGAAGGAGATCAGTATCTCTAGAAGACAAATCATTCTGTGCCAAAACATATGTTTAATACCAGACAAATAATATTTAGATAGGTAAAGTTCAGCTAGGATTTATCTCTTTGCATCCAGTGCTAATACAAATCCACACTGTGAGCCAAACACCCGGAGGAAAAAGTCTGGTTTCAATCGGTCTGTCTTGCTACAGGGGAAATCTCAGTGTTTAACTCAATATCCAAATTCTTTCACTTACTATTACCACTTTAATTTATTACATCAGTGGAGCATTTGCCAAAACCACACACACAAAGCCTTTATTAAGCATGCAAACTAGACTACTTTTAGCTTTTTTTTTCTTAGGTAGTTTTGATTTCTTCCTCTAAAATTATGCCCATGTTAGACAGAAGGGATAAAATTAACGATTTCATCTAAACACAACTTCTGCATGGTCCTACAATGACAAACTGTGCAGACAATGTAAGTTTCTCCTCTTCAAAACCCCTTTAAAAAACAGGTTTATTTTTGCCAAGGATAGTCAAATTCAAAGAATAAGCTTTATTTAATTCTGTCATTTTTAAAAAAATTTAATTTAGACACTAGAGTTACTAGTGCAAACCAGAAAATTTAAATTAGCCATCCTGACTGAATCTCTGCAAGAAAGTGCTTGTTGAGTCACTAGAAGACACAAAAGCATGAACCACTTATTCTGTTAAAGAATGTAACATCATACAAACAACTTGATGCTTAGGACAATTTTGCAAAATAATGTAGCAATCACATTTCAGGCATTTCTGACAGTGTAGGTGGGGGAATTAAGCTGTCCAAAAAGGTTTGCTGAATTTACGTGTTTGGATCCTTTCTTCTTTATATTCTCAGACTTTCTCGGTGCGTTAAGATTCCTTTACAAACTACAAAGGAATATACTCTTAAGTGCGTTGATTATGAAGTTTTGGAAGAAGTCCCAGAACTCAAAGAGAACCGTTCTGTTATACGCCAAAATATTTTCTTAGGAATATTAGTTTTTCTAATGAGGCAGCACACTACAGGCATTTTGAAGGCCATCTATTCATCAAGTGATTTAGGCACATGAGACCTTAAACATGTTTTGAATTTGGGAATTACTATGAAATTTTAAAATATTTTCAAGCAAGTGCACAAATATTGCAGTTTTGTCATTTCCACCCTCAGCTACCTACAAATGAGTAACTACTTTGTGCAAACAATTTAGCAAGGCCTCTGCTATCTCACTTCATAAAATATGTAATACTGAAATCAATGCAGGTCCACCGTTAACGTACAATCAATGTTAAAGTGTAAAAGGCAAAGAATCCTGAGCTGACATCAGGCACAGTAAACACTTTACATTTATGTTGAGTGAATCTTACCACTCCTTGTGGTTTGATTTTAATACAAATTAACTGAATTTATTTCAAACTCCTCCTTTTTGACTCCTGTTAAGCTTCCCTGCTCTGATCCACTCCATCCATACCTCACAGCTTTTCCTTCTATATGGAACTTCCCATGGTCCCTATATCCATAAATGCTTTCATAATTTACTTTTGTCATTGAGCCAGCGGAAGAGGCACAGTATCCTCCTCGGCCACAACACCACTTGCAAACATGCTGGACATCCAAAAAACCCATTTCCAGTTTCTTCTGTTTCCAGAAATAAAACTATTATTTACTCCAGTGGAAAACTTTTTCATGAAGGTAAGGCATAACTGTTTTTCAGTTTCAGATTCACTTAAATGTTATACGATACATTGACTTTTCATAAAAGGCCAGGCACCTTAATGCCTAACAGCATCACTACAGCGTAGCATACAAAGGATAACAAAATACCCTAAAAACCAACTATTCAATTACTCAAGGTATAGAGAGTAAACATTTTACGGAAAATACATTCTTTCATATAAGAATGCTTATGGGTTGCTTACTTGAAAGTAGTAATGTGGTCTTACTGGAACTAATAGTGACTAAAATAAGATACAGGTCTGCCTTCAAATGGGGAAAAAGTGACATAAAGAGATAATTTCCATCCAAAAGAGAAAAAATATTGTACAGGATCTTATAGTCAGAAGTTTATTCCCGACTGATCCAACAGACAAAACCAATCTGGTTCTTCTCTGTATTTCACAGCTGGGCGTCATCCCATAAACACAAGCCCCATACAGCTTCCTTTTTAATAGTACAGGAGTAAAAATAAATAGATAGATATGTCAAAAGGTTACTTGATCCTGCAAAAGTGATTCAAGCTGGATATTTGTTAAGATTACTTAACTCACTAAGGGAGTTATAATTTCAGATTTTTTTATTTCTATAAATCTGAGAAGCATATTACAGAAATACACAAGCAATCCCACTGGTCAGTCAAATTACTTGAAATTTTTAGAGAGAAAGGGAAATGAAAATTTCAGCATGACGAAGCCAGATTGACACGGCCCACTGAGAAGAAAAATAATGGATCGTGAACTACTGGTATTCTAAGAAGCTGTTATAGTTGGTGTCTTAGAAGTACTGAAGACAAAGTATCTAAACAAAGGATTTGGGCAAGGGAGGAAAATAAGTAAGCATGCAAGTAAATAAATAAATTAAAGCAGCTTTGCCAGCTTGTGCTCCTTATCCCCAAAGGAAGGCTATCTGTTAAGACCACAGCTTTACACATATTCTCCCTTTGCACCAGTGTTTTCAGCCAGAATAGTCAAACAGTGTTATACAACACTGGTTACTCAAATAAGACAGGGAGCAAGTAAAAGGAACTTCAAATTTGGCAGTATAAGCAGAAGTGAAAAACAGATGCTGAAGATGAACTGAAGATACAGAACAACATCAAGAAAATCAGATATATGGAAATGTAACTGAAATATTTAGAAAGAAAGAAAAGGAAATCCCAGTACAAACTACCAACCTAATTACTTAAAATGTACTTCAGAGACAAAAGGAAATTTTGCAGACACACATACTCAAGGATTGGCTAATAATTTTAGTTGAAGAATAGTACAGTGAACTTTCAAATATATGTGATAATTTGGGTTCCACAAATAAGACAGTAAGTGTCCCCTGGTCATTAAGTCGTGAGGAAAGCAGCAGGATGAAGAAAAACAATGGAGAAGAGAAAGAGTCCAAGACTTCAGGTGGACACCTTTGGTATGTAAGGACAGACACAGACAAAGGCACATATGTATGTTTGCACACAGAGGCACCAAGGAGAGGGAAGTCTGGCTACGATGATACAGGACGAGCAGAGAAAACAAACTATTTTGTGAAGCACATTTGCATAGTGAAACAAACATCCAGCTCATCTGTTAATCCAAACATAGTCATTTAAAAATAACCACTGACACCCACAATCTACTGTGAGTGTTTTCCAATTTGAAGCATAAATCAAAATAAAATCAAATAAAACACTAATCAGAAATGAGGCATATTAGATCTGTAATATATACAGGCTTCAGTGGCTTAGCATTTCCTAAGCTTGGATGACAGCGTATTTGTTTACGCACAGTATTATGGAAGAGTCATCTATTGAAGGTCAAATCTAGACAGATGTGCAAGGATTCAGAATGAATAACCAAGAACCCAGCATTTAATATCACTTTTTCTGCCACAGCAAAGAAAGTTACCTCAGCAGAGATCCTCTTCCACTTTCAGGCCAGATAAGAAATGAATCCCTTTTGCATTACCACCTTGGAGTGTTTGTGGCTGACATTTGTAGTGCACCACAGCAGTTGTTGTGGGAAGGTAGGAACAAAACCATAAAGGCCTACCACAATTTGAACTACTTGCAAAACCCATTGATATATTTAGTAGATAAGGAGGGATTGAGACAAGGGCTACATATAAAACAAATTTTTAGCCTAAATACTTTAAATATGTTTAGATAAACTATGCAGAATAAGGTACTGTTGTGTTGCAATTACAAACGTACGCTAGGGTTTTGTACTCAGAAGTTTCTGTAACAGCTTAAAAACAAATAACTGAGAAACCTCAAACCATTGTGCTACTGAACTTGCGCAGAGCTCATTAAAGTCTGTGGAGAAGAAATCATTAGCATGCATGTAAGTAACGGAAGTCCAAGGATCAGCACCGGGAAGCAGTTAATCAGCTCCTTCGATGATAAGAAAGTTGAGGAGGTGCTAAGTCCCTCCTGCTCCTGCACACAGATGGGTTTTTTGCCCCCTGCCTCACTTCTGTTTGAAAGGCAAGTGGAAGATAAGCCTGCCTCAACTGACCTACCAGGGGTTTCTGTAGGGCTGGCTCCGAGCAGTTTACTGCAGAGCCTGAAGTAAACACACCAACGTACATCCCACTATGGGGAAAAGGTGTACCCATAAACACATATCAAGCAGAGAACAGCAGAAGATGCTGACTGTCAAGGAGGGAATCGTGCTAAAAAACACAACACCAACATACGCACATGTGAAATTCTTCTTGATTCACTTTCTTGTGATGGGTGGTGCTGGGGTTTATTTGCAGTATGAAGAAAGCTGATGTGTCCTTACGAATACACAAATATACCCCACAGGTGTAACTTTCAATATTCTTCCCCAGGCAGTGCAAAGAAAGCATTTTCTGTACCAGCACAGTATCACTGCTAGCAGTCCTGAGATGGACCAAGGAATTGCTGACGGCTGTCTGGAGTCAGATACCGGAGACCAGCGCGACTTCAGCAGAGGACGCATCTCCGACAGCAAACACACAGCTGCCTTCAACCCACAACTGGCCAAAGCAAAACCACTCCTTGGGAGAGGGTGTGAAACACCGAGCCACTTGTAGCAGAGATTACTCTTGTTTCTTGATATGAAGGACATGCCGATACTACATTTGCGAACAGGTGAAAATAAGAGTACAAAGTGGCTGGAAACTTTATACTTTCAGAGTAGCACATGCCCTTTGGCTCTTACCCTACCTGTAACAACACTAAAAGCAATGGAGGACTTCAGGAAAAGTGACAAACAACAGAAGTTTGACAAAAAAGCAGCTAGTTCGGAGATGAATAAATGTATTTCTATACGCGTTCTTGCGTGTACAATGTATATCTAGTTAAATTTCACAATTTAAACTGTAGAATCAAGGATCTTACGTCAACTTTTATCTAGCTGGAAAGACAAAAACTGTGCAGCAATCGTAATAGTTCTGTGGTGAAGATGGTTTCAACACAACTTTTTTATACGTTTTAGTTACCAAAGAGCAGTTGTTTTACCTCTTGATATTAAGCAAGGCCCAAGGTATCCCAGTGGGAGTGTTGAAAGCAGGCAGCAATTTCTCTCCAAGCTCCACTGCCTTTTTTCGGAAAACCTGGAAGTTTAGAAGAAACAAAGAGTTGGAAAATGCATTGTTGTTCCCACTAAGTTAATTTAGAGAATACCATTACTGAGTGTATGGTACAAGTCATCTCAGCACAACGAAGCATCCCTGCTTTTTCAGAGCGACATCAAAAGGAACAAAGCAGCACAACCCATTTTCCTTTACACCCAGTAACGGGAGAACTCACACAGCAGGATCACCCAGTGATGATACCCAGATGACGTGCATCTGGCATGACCAGCATCAAGGCAGAGACATCAGCGGGGCCAGACCTGCCCCAGTTTGCGCAGAGCTGCTTGCGCCCTCCCTGCCGGGTACCGTGGGGTCAGGGAGAGGGGCCGTGAGCCGGGCACGCTGCTGGATCCTGGCCTCGAGCGAGACCTGCTCCCGGAACGGGAGGGATGCAGTCGTCTTTGCTCTGTGTGAGGTTTATTAACGGTGGCTTAGCGTGCCGTGGGAACTCAGGCTGGATCGCCGTGTACCTGCCATACTGTGAATGTGCTGTATGGGCAATCTGCAGCAAAAACAACCCACCCCCTGCCCCGAAACAAAAAGAAAAATGTTATTTTTGCAGCACCACCGTCTTTATGGACTCAGCTGGCTTATATCCAGATGGTATCAATGCCACAATTAATCAAAAAATTGAAATATACCCCTACAGATAACTGAGATTTATCTTTAGCATCTAAAGAGTTCTAGCTTTCATCTTAAAAACAAGAAGCAGAAAGACCCCAAATGCTTAACACATGCCCTCGAGAATGACAAACAATTTAACATCAGGAACTTTGATGTCCAGAGCAATAGTTACAAAGCCAGAACAAAGAGGATTTTGCTCTCCTTCAACTGCCAGCTCAGCTCAGGCTACATTAACCTCACTTTTTGAGCACCAAGTGCTCCAGTAAAACAGTTTTTAATTAGAAGCAATATTGTTCCAACTTAAATATAGAAACCTATTTAGTAATTTCAATACTTGGATGTTCAAGGCCTATTTGCTTGGAATTACACTGGGATCCTGTGCAACACTGAAGGGGATTATCCCAGGTGTAGTAGCCAAAATAGCAAAGTCACCTTCATCGTTCTCTAATAATGGCTCCCTTCATTTTTTTTTCCCTTCAGACATATTTATGATGAATTTTTATTTATTTATGCATTAGAAATCAGCTTGTACATCTGACGCATCTCGCAGTGTAGCCAAGTACAGTACAGCAAATTTTCAGAGAAGGAAAAAAATGCATACATGTTTATGTGAATACATAAAGAAAGACATTTGCTGGCCAAAACAAGGTAATGAAGAAACTTCTTTCCACACAAATACAATTTATAAAATCCCACTTTCTAAAAGCTACTTTGAGAAAAGGTTTTTACTATTGAAAAATATGTGATCAGGAGAGAATATAAAACTCTGGGATAATCATGTTACCATAAAGCAACTCCAGATTACCCCCCAGTCTCCTCCTTTTTAAGGAAGAGGGACAGCGGAGTTATTTACCGGACATATCAGCTGTCCCTTCATCAGGGGATGCAACGAGTAAGCCACACTCTCATCAGTCCCTTCTTTTAAATTGAGGATTCAGAGTCAAGTACTATGGCTACCTTTAAAAAGCAATCAAACCACTAAAAATTGCACTGACATTTAACTCAGCTAGATACTATACTACAACAAAGAAAATTATGCTATGTGAAGCACTGTAATTCAGGAAAGAAAATTATAATTGAAACCAGTCAGAAATACATGATCAGTGTGTAACACTATAAAGTTAGGTAGAATATTAAATGCTTTCTCAAGCATTTCTCTCTAACCTAATTTTTGCCAGGAGATAGATTTTGGATGCAAGATAATCCTTCTTTTTAAATTCAAAGTATTATGAACAGTTTTTAGAAGGTTTATGGAAGATCTTTAACAAACTTGTATGATATCGATTCTTGCTGTGTGAAGGTCCTGTGTAAGGACTCCTCCATGGTATAACTACACAGACTCCTTCACACTCTGCAGTCCTACTCATAATTAAAATTAGCATTAAAGCAAATTATTATTATAGCCATAGAATAGATTATACAGAAGATGCAGGTACCACATTTTCTATTGAGATCTCTGTTTATATTTGTAGACTGTGAATTGTTAGTTAAAACCAGCTCCTTGCTCAGTAAAGCAGCACCTTCATTGTCCTTTGGGTTACCAATCCCAAGTGCCTTCCAAGCACAAAGTCACTCCAAACCATCACCATCACTCCAAGCACACACTCAGCTTTCCAGTTCCTGCCTGTTTGCTCCACAGGCAACACACATACCAAGCCAGGGAGCAAAACATTATTTTCCTCACTCCATTAGATGTTCTTAACTATTTTTTCAATACTTCTAATTATTCTTGGTCTTCGTAGAAGAGAACACACTAACTTGGGAACTTCCCCTACCACACAACCGCTGCACAAGCTGCTAGGAGGCATGCTCCTGCACACCACCGTACCTACGCACGTCGGATTCCCAATCCCAATTCAGGAACTAGAACATGCATCTTTCATTCTAGTAGGACTGCTAGCACTATTACTGAAAAAGGTAAAAAAGTAACCACGTTTACAGATACAGTACTTCCACCAGTAGTTTTCCTACAGTAATTGTTTTTCTGATAAAAATTTCCTTATTTCTCCCAAATGTAACCTTAATTCAGTGAGGCACTCTGGCTTAGAAAAGCAGTTTGGGTATGAGGTTTTTTTTGGTTCTGTTTACTTTGTGCCACTGATGCAAATGTAGAGGTTTTGGGTGTGAATTAGGACACAAAGATAAACTTTGGATGAAAAAGAAGTTGTGAATTTGATGAACCAGGTTTTCCAAATACCCACCTAATTTAAAGCAGTTAGTCACATTCTCTACACAACCCTGTGACATGCAGGTATCAAAAGTGTGTTGTGGGATTTTTTTTTTTTCTTTAATGGCTTTAGAGAAGAAGTCTTTCTCTTTTAAAAGAGATTGTTAAAAGAGGTCACACATCCAGAACTGCACTGCTCATGTTAGAAGACCCAATCCCACAATCAATCAGATTTTGCAGACTTTTGTGTCCATTATCAAACCTTATTAGGGAAAACAGTGTTCCCACAGAGAAACGAGGATCTGCCTGCAAAGATGCAACTGCAGGGCTAAGACCAGAGCTGTCATCTGGTGAGCACTGGCTTTCATTATAGTGCAGGAATGTTATCTCCTCTGGATAAACAAAACCGTTTCCTCTGGCTGGAATGACAAACCTCTTTGAAAATGTTAGATTATCTCATTGTAGATTTAATTGCTGCTGCTAATCAGGAAGAAAAGAAAACACAGGAAACAAAGAAATCTCTCAGAATTGTGTATTAGGCACATCTAATTAAAAAAGAGCATAACATGGTACAAGATCATAAATTAAGGAACAGCCAGAATTCTGCCTTAAAAAGTCCTCCATCTGAGGGAAACCAGAAGTTAAATTTTAACACCGAGGGAAACAATCCTGGGTTTTAATTTTTTTTTTTTTTTTCAGTTGACAAAGACATTTTCTCCACATTTCTAATTCTGTCAAATTAAGCATTTTTCATTTTTGTTTTATATTTACAGATAGAAACTGACAAGCCACTAAGTAAGATTTATTGCTTTCTTTCCTGTACCTGACTGCCTTTCCCAGCAGGGTAAGGAATGAATATTTCAGTGCAAAAGCAGGAAATGAGAGCAGAAAAATGAACAGGGACAGGCCACTTTGCTGCTCTTCAGAACACTGAATAGAAATCCTTTCAGCATAACAAATGTTGATTTAGGTTTAAAGCGATCTGCTAACAAAAGAGAACTCTCTCAGAAGAACTTGTTCCAATACCTTCTTCGCTGAAAGACAATCCAGGATTTTAGCTATGTTTGCATTTGTTTTATTTTTACAATGAAAGATTAGAAACGCTACAAAACTTGTGGCACCTCCACCTGACATAGCAGAATACCTGAAATAGCGTAAGCTGAATTCTTCCACTATCTTCAACACCAAACGATACCACATTTAAGTGTCATATTATTTGAAACCATCTCCTGTAAATATTTTCAGTGTTTATGACACCTGGATAAGTTACCCAGCTGCTGCCATTAACTCAGCAGTAATTACTGCTTTTACAATTACTGTCACCTTGACACTAGCAGGTGGGTTTGAGTTTAATTTCATTCAGTCCTCACCTCCTCCTGGCTGAGATAAGTCAGTTATGAACTATCTGTGCTACAAGGTGAGGAGACAGTTAATAACATTTACTGGAAACAAGTGTTGTAACGAGTCAGTCAGCGTGGTAACCTGTACCAAGGGAAGGAACCCAACTGACTTCATTTACGACCTTCACAGCTGTACTAGTATTTATTGTACACCCAGAGCCAGAAGTGCCGAGACCGTGTTTTGAGTATTTTCCCCATGAAACAGACTGGGTCCGAGACCAACGTGCCCGCTCTGGGCCAGCCCTGGTCCTGCCAGCCCTGAGCAGAGCACACGTGAAATGCCAGACCAACGCATGCCCCCACCTCCAGCCCAGGGCTGCACCCAACCTCATGTCTTCCTACCAGGACACAGAAGAGGACAGTGCATTAAAAACGAGCGGCTCTGCTCGAGGCTACACCTCCAGTGGTCAGAGATACGCCAGAGCTAATCAGCACGACTGCCCACGCGGACATCAGAGTCAGCATCACGCTCTCCAGCACTCTGAGCTTTGGGAAGGCTTTCTGGTTTGCAAGCGTAGCATCAGACCCAAAGCGCCTTTGCACACCTGTACGACTTTGCTCCGAGCTAACAAACCTCCCCTCAGTCCCCAAGGCCAGGGGGTGGCTGATGGCCGAGCGGAGCAGGCCTGCCTCTCCTGGGGT